>NW_025966493.1:0-41774 GCF_021869965.1 Rhincodon typus
GTTCATCCAGCCCTGCACCTTGTTGTCTCGGATTCTCCAGCATCTGCAGTTCCTACTATCTCTAATCACTTAGGCTGACTGGTTCATGAACTGAAATTTATACCCTTATTCTAACTGGCACTGTTCACCTAATAGGACAACATCCTTTCATTAATGAGGCTGGAATCAGTCACTTGTCATATTTTAATGAACCTGTGTCTATCTGTAATTATCCTCTTATCAAACTATCTTGGATGGTTGCTTGTATAGGGCCTCCCGTTCACCTTGGCGTAGCCATGTTCAAACGTATCAGTATGTTTCACTTAATGCTGGAGCAGCCTGTTTAATTCTGTTTACCTTTTGTCAGCCATTTTGTGTCTTTCAAACATAGGCAGCCCTTATAGTATCTTAAACAAATAACTTACTGATCTATTAAAAACACAATAACTTTAGCAAAGAGAAAATTAAACACCACGGTGATCTAATTAATTTCTATTCTCTCAATCCAAAACATTAGCTTTCAGCCCCCTTCGCACAAAAAACAGACAAGCAAACTAACACGGTTAAGGGATAAACAAAAACAATAACACATTGGCCTAGGTAACAACGTGTAGAGCTGGATGAACACAGCAGGCCAAGCAGCATCAGAGGAGCAGGAAAGCTGACGTTTTGGGCCTAGACCCTTCTTCAAAAATCTCAGATTCTCCAGCATCTGCAGTTCCTACTATCTCTAACACATTGGCCAGACTACTTAAATAGATCTTACAATGCATTGTTCAATAGGTAAAGATAGAGTCATACAGTTGTACAGCATGGAAACAGACTCTTCAGTCCAATTCGTCCATGCCTACCAGTTATCCTAAATTAACTTTGTCCCATTTGCCAGAATTTGGCCCATATCCCTCTAAGCCTTTCTTATTCATGTACTCATCCAGATGTCTTTTAAATGTTGTGATTATATCTGCCTCAACCACTTCCTCTGGCAGCTCTTTCCATACAAGCACCACCCTCTGAATGAAAATGTTGCCCCTTAGGCCCCTTTTATATCTTACCGCTCTATCTGAAACCTGTGCCCTCTAGATATGGAGTCCTTGGTTGCTTTTCTGAAACCATTGATCAGGGTCAACTTCACTCATGTACAGGTATAGTACTCCTAACTCAGCTTTCTACACTTTGGACTGATGAAGGATGTTAAGTAGTGTGTCATGCTGTGTCATCAGCAGTCAAGCATACCTCCCTAGAAAACACAATTTAAAAAATAACATCAACTAAGGTCCCACCCTGATAGACTGACCGCCTTCTATTGAGGCCTCAATTACCATTCAGCATCTGCCATTTGCTTGAATATAGGGTCTCTTCTAGACTTGCTGAAACCAATTCCCAGGCACTGACCTCATTAATAGCCAATTTCTGCCATCTGATTAAACACAATGCTCTACCCAGGGTCACTGTGTCTGTAGGAACTCTTTTAATCAAGAATCAGCCTGCAATTAACCCCCAGGCATGGCCCCACAAACAAACAAAACCTTGTGTAAACTGTTTGTTTACCAAAACCCATTTCCCAATGACCTCAAGTCATCTTCAACTCTTAATTCCCAGTTACAAGCTCTAAACCAAAAAGAATAAGACTTGGGGCAGCACAGTGGCATAGCAGTTAGCACTGCTACTTCACAGCACCAAGGACCCAGGTTCAATTCCACCCTCAGGTGACTGTCTGTGTGGAATTTGCACATTCTCCCCATGTCTGTGTGGGTTTGCTCCAGTTTCCTCCCACAGCCCAAAGATGTGTAGGCTAGGTGGATTGGTCATGCTAAATTGCCCCTAGTGTAGGGATTCTATGAAATAATGAAAAACTAGCAAAGGTTCTAACACTATCTTGTGCTCTCTGTCTCTATCTGTTGATTGCACATTTTCTGTCTGTCATTCTTTCTCTCCCTGGCATTCTCTGTCTGTCTGTATGCCTGCCTCTCTCTCTCTCTTTCTATGTGTGTGTATTTCTCTTTCTCTCTGTCAGCCTGTCTATCTTTCAGTCCGTGTGTCTGTCTCTCATTCTGTATTTCTCACCCTTTCTCTCTGGCTGTCTGTCGACCTGTCAATCCTCTGTCTGAAGTTCTTTGTCTCCCTCTCTGTCCACTTGTTCTTCTTTCTATCTCCCTCTCTCTGCTTCTTTCTCTCTGACCCTCTCTCCCTTTCTGCCTACCCCCTCTTTCTCTACCTCCCCCTCTCTCTGCCTCTTCCTGTTTCTCTCTCTCTCTCTTGCTCGCTCTCTTTCTCTGACCCCCTCTCTCCCTGCTGCTCTCTCTGCCGTTCTCTCACCTGTGACGCTCTCTTTCTCTCCCCCGCCACTCTCTCTCTCACTGCTTTTCTCACTCCCTCTCTGTCTCCCTACCTCTCTCACCCTCTCTCTCTCTCTCACTCACTCACTCTCTCCCTACCTCTCTCATTCTGTCTCCCTGTCATTCTCTGTCCATCTATCTGTCTGTGGGTCTGTCATTCTCTCTCTTTGCCTAGTGCAAGCTGGCGGCAGAATAGGACACTCCAGCCAGAGTTTGTTCGCTCTGCCAGTTCTTCTTTTCTTCTTTCTCTTCTCTTTTTCTTCCTCTCAGTGCTTTTCTTTTCTTCTCCTTCTTTTTATTCTCTTTGACTCCCGGCCTCCGGCTACGATCCTCGGCCTCCAGTGTACGATGACTCCTGGCCTCCAGCATTGATGCCCTCTCTCCAGATTCCCAGTCTCCAGTGAGTAATGATACCTGGCATCGACGATGATTCCCGGCCTCTGGCAATGATTCCTGGTCTCCTCTGGCAAAGTAGCCTCCAGTAGTGGCCTCCTGGCCTGGTGCTGTAGCCTCCTGGTATGG
This sequence comes from Rhincodon typus, assembly GCF_021869965.1. NCBI lineage: Eukaryota > Metazoa > Chordata > Chondrichthyes > Orectolobiformes > Rhincodontidae > Rhincodon > Rhincodon typus. The sequence goes on from NW_025966493.1 coordinate 2,838, forward strand.
CGTGACATCCCCCGGCCTGGTGCAGCATCCTCCTGGTGTTGGCGTGACAACTTCCTGGCCTGGCACAGCGACCTCCTCCAGTAGGGGCCTCCCGGCATGGCGACTTCCTAGCCTGGCGCAGTGGCCTCCCAGCGTGGCGTGGTGACCTTCCGGCCTCCTGCAGCGGCCTCCTGGCATTGTGTGTCGCTGGTGTGACTGGAAGCTAGGTGCCAGCATGGTCTGCTGTACTGAAGTTTTATTTCTGTATTGTCTAAATCTTGCAAGTAAAGAAGCTGTCTAGGTACTTTTGTATCTAAGTCGGCGCTGTAATTGGTGACGTACAAACTTCTCACTACATTCATTGAGTATATGTTACTACAAAGGCTATTCTATTCTATTCTCTCTCTGTCTGTCTGTATCCGTCTGTCTATCCACCAGCCGATCTCTCTCTCGATCTCTCTCTGTCAATTGCTCTCTCTCTCTGTCTGTCTTCTACCCACCCATCTCTCTCAGTCTCCTTGTCAATCTCTGTCTCTCTTTCATTCTGCCTCTCTCTTTCTCTCTGTCATTATCTGTTTGTCTGTCAATCTCTCTCCCTGTCTGTCTCTCCCTCTTTGTATCCGTCTGTCTACCTGTCAATCGCTCCCTGTTATTAGTCTCTCTCTCTTTCTCTCTGTCATTCTCTGTCCATCCATCTCTCTGCCAGTCTGTCTATATATGTACATGTCTTTCATTCTCTGTGTCTGGCTATCAATCTGTTGCCTGTCCTATCTGTCTGTCTTTCTGTCACTGTCTCCCTGTCTCTCTATCTACTTTTCTCTGTCACTGTCTATCTATCTGTCTGCCTGTCTGTCTGTCTGTTTCTCTCTCTTTCTCTCTCTCTCTAACTTTCTCTCTACCTGTCTGTCTATCTGTCAATCTCCATCATTCTCTGTCTTTGTCTCTGTGCCTGTCTGTCTCTTTCTCTGCCTATTATCCATCCAGGTCTGGGCATGTCTCTAGATATCTCCACAACCAATATGATGATGGGTTTGAAAAATGAGAGGAGGAAGAACTGAGAAAGAAATGTAACAACTTCCTAAAGCTCACAGGAAGATTCAGGGAGCAACTTATGGAAAATTAATGACAGCCTGACACAAATTATCATATGACCTGTGGTGATTGACTGAAATAATTACAGCACTGAAAGAGACCACTGTGTCTGTGCTGGTTAACAAACGAGCCTCATTCCATTTTCCAGCATTTAGCCCATATCTCTGGAGGTTAATGAACTTCAGATCGGTGAAGTTTTAAAGTGAGTCAAGGGTTTCTGCTTTGAAACAAATGTTTCAGGCAGTGAGTTCCAGATCCAGCCCATTTTCTGATTGAATAAATGCTCATCATCTCCCCTCTCACCTATCAATGACTTTAAATCTATGTCGAGTAGTCACAGTGCTTTCTGCTAAGTAAATAGCCTGTTCCCATTCTCTGTATCTAGGTCCTTTACAATATTGTACACCTTCATCAAATCTCCCCATTGCACCCTTGGTTTCCAGGGAGAGCAACCCAACCTTTCAAACTTTTTCTCAGTCCTGGCAACATCCTGGTAAATTTTTATGGTCCCCTCTCTAATGCTTTCTATATTTGTCTTGGAGTTTTGACTGTAGCTTTCCTTTTATCTTACATTGCAAACTGTTTGACATTAAGGTGTCTCTAGATTTGGCCGTTGCACTATCTGTGGAGACAAGGTTACTCTAAACCTTTTGAATGTCCCCCTTGATTGCCTCCCATGGGCTTGATTTATAACCCCCTCATCTCTTAGCAACAAGGTTCTTGGTTTAAATCTCAATCACAGGCTTCAGCACAAAAATCTTGCCTCCAGGACGTTGTTGGGAGTGGACTATAGGTCCCCTAACAGTGCAGGAGAAATAGGAAGATAAATATATAGGCATATTTCAGGCAAGTGTAAATGTACTAGGGTAGTGATAGTGATAGTGATTTCAACTGCCCCAACATTAACTGGGGATAGTTGTAGCGTGGAAGTTTTGGAGGAATTGGAATTTTTAAAATGCATCAAAGGCAGCTTTTTAAGCTAGTATGTTAGAAGGCTCTATCAGAGAATGTGTGGCCCTGTACTTAATTTTAGGTAATAAACCCAGCAGGTGGTTAAAGTGTCGGTGGGGAAACATTTTGCAGACAGCAATCATAAATCCATTAGATTCAAGATTGTTATGGAAAAGGACAAGGATGGGCCTGAAATCATAGTTCACAACTGGGGTATGGATGGGATTTAGCCAGAATGGACTGGCAACAGATACTCTTAGGTAAATCTATCTGAGAACACTGGGATGCATTTACGAAGGAAATATGAAGTGTACAAGTTCATGTTCCAATAAAGTAAAAGAGTGGGACCATCAAATCCTGTGAGTGTTGGATATCAAAGGATGTAATGATTGGATGAAGGGAGAAAGGGAGGCTTATGGCACATACCAAGGGCTCAAAGCTGCAGAAGCCCTCTAGGACTATAGAACGTGCAAGATGTAACTTAAAAGGGAGATTAGGAGAACTAAATATGGATATGAAAGGATACTAGTGGACAAAATAAAGGGAAATCCTCAATTGTTTTACAGGTACATTAAGGATAAAAAGCTAACAAGGGAAAGAATAAGGCCCATTAAAGATCACAGCAGTAATTTGTGTGTGGAGCCAGAGGATGTAGACAAGGTTCTGAATGTATACTTTGAGTCGGTGTTCACTCATGAGAGAGATAATGTGAATAAAGAAATCAGGGAGAAGGACTGTGATACAATTAAAGAAGTTAGCGTAAGCAAAGAGGAGGTTCTGAGTGGTCTAGAAGGCTTAAAAGTAGATAAATTGCCAGGGCCGGATGAATGTATCCTAGGTTGTTGAGTCAGGCAAGGGAGAAAATAATAGGGGTCTTGCAAAAATTTTTAATTCCTCTCTGGCCACAGGAGAGTTACTGGAGAAATGGAGGACAGCCAATGTGGTATCATTATTCAAAAATGGAGCAAGGTGTAAACGAGAAAACTACAGGCCAGTCTGTCTGACCTCAGTGCCGGGGAAACTTTTTGACCAATTCTGAGGGGCAAAATTAATCTGCATTTGGAGAGGCAGGGATTAATCAAGAACAGTCAACATGGTTTTGTTAAGAGGAGGTCAAGTCTGACCAATTTGAATTTTTTGAGGAAATGACCAGGTATGTAGATGAGAGCAACGCTTTTGATGTAATTTTACTTAGACTTCAGCAAGGCTTTTGATAATGTCTCGCATGGGAAACTGATAGCAAAGGTAAGATCCCATGGCAGCCAAGGAAATTGTGCAGATTGGATGCAGAATTGGCTGAGTGGCACTTACAAGAAGCAGACGGTAATGGTTGAGGGGTGTTTTCTCGACTGGAAGTCTGTGCTCAGTGGTGTCCCACAGGAGTCAGTGTTGGGGCTTTTGCTGTTTGTGGTTTATATAAATGATTTAGACATGAATGTGGGAGGATCAATAAGTTCGCAGATGATGCAAAAATGGGTGGGATGGTAAATAGTCAGGATTATAGCCTTACACTACAAGAGGATATAGACAGGCTGGTCAGATAGACTGATCAATGACAAATGGAATTCAATCCAGATAAATGTGAAGTGATATACTTGGGCAGGACAAACAAAACAAGAGAATTCATGACGATGGTAGGACTCTGGAAGGCACCACGGATTGGAGGGGCCTTGGTGTGCACGTACACCAGTCTCTTAAGGTATTATGACAGGTTGATGAAGTGGATAAGAGGCATACAGGATAATTGCTTTTATTAGTTGAGGCATATTGTTTAAAATCAGGGAGGTTATGCTAGAACTTATAAAATGTTGGTTAGGCCACAGATAGAGTATTGTGTGCATTCTGAAATCCACATTGTAGGAAGGTTGTTGGCGCAGAGGAGATTTATCAGGACTTTTCCTGCACTGGAGAGTTTCAGTTGTTTTCCTTTGAGCAGAGAAGCTTGAGGAGGACATGATTGAGATGTATAAAATTATGAGGGGCATAGATAGGGTAGGCTGGAAGAAACGTCTCCCCTTGATCAATGACAAGGGGCAGAGATTTGAGGTAAGATGGAGAATGTTTGGAGGAGATGTGAGGAAAAACATTTTCCCAACCGGAAACGTCAACTTTCCTACTCCTCTGATGCTGCCTGGCCTGCTGTGTTCCTCCAGCTCCACACTGTGTTATCTTTAACCCAGAGAGTGTTGGGAATTTGGAACTCACTGCATGTAAATGTAGAAGAGGTAGAAACCCTCATAATATTAAAAAGTATTTAGGTATGCACTTGTGAAACCAAGGCAGACAAGGCTATGGGCCAAACGCTGGAAAATGGGATTTGAAAAGTTAGTAGTTGGTTTTGACATGATTGGCTAAAGGGTCTTTTTCTGTGTTGTAGATCTCCATGACTCTGCAAGTACACTGTCAGAGGTGTTTCAGACTAGACATTAACCCCATTTGCCTGCCCGAGGTCAATACAAAAAGATCCAAGGCACAACTTCAAAGACGAACAGGGGAGTTATTCCACGACTCCTGGTCATTATTCATCCCTCAGCCAATATCGCAAATTGTGGGATGTTGCTGTGCACGTTAGCTGTTGTTTTTCCAACAATACAGCAGTCACTACGTCTCAAAAGTAATTCATTACCGATAAAGCAATGTTTTAGAACACTGTCTGCTGGTTGTGAAAAGTATAGTAGAAATGCAAGTCTTTCTTATTTCGCCTTCACACAGTGACATGAATAAATGCTGTTCATACTACCATATGCAGCTGTCGTTCCTAGCCTTGGTCATCGGGTGGCGCTACAAACCACGGCCAGTCGAAGTCCCTTTCTGGTAATGGCAGGCTCTGGCGCTGTGGAGCAGCAGCAGGTTCAATGGTTAGAGGCTTCAGAGTGAGACTAGGACAGGTTCCTAAACCACTGCATGACCTGCCGAGCAGAGATTTTATAATCAGCTAAAGCACTAACCTAGGGTATTGCTGCTCAGGAGCATCCTTGATGCTGCTGGCTGTTAATATTTCTGCTCTGAACAGAACCAATACATCAATCATGCCTTATTGGCTGTAAAGTGCATTAGAATGAAATCCTAAAGTGCTGAGGAGTGCAATATAATAATATTCCTATTGAACGCAGTGAGCTCAGGTTCCCAGTTGGCCATTGACTCACCTTCTCCTGAGAATTCCACTGATTCTTATGAAGTTTCAACAGACACAGCAAGCTCAGTCACTGCAGCAAGCTCAATTGTGGCCATGACCCTCTTCAGAAATCTCACCATTACGAGGGACAAACTCACTCCAGAAACCAGTCGAGTGTATCCTTCTCTCCGGAACGTGTATATCCTTTAGTGAGGAGACCCACACTGTGCAGTCTGACAGCCGTGGATTCCTCAGTGGCCTATTTAATTGTACAGACTTCTTTACTCTTATACTCCAATCCATTCATAACAAAAATTAACTGACCATTTTCTTCATAATGTGACTTGCTGTAGCTATATGTCAACTTTCTTAGGTGAATGACAAGGGTCATTTTCCGAGAATGAGGGAGTTCAAAATTAGGGGACATATTTCTAAGGTGAGAGAAGATTTAAAAAGGACATGAAGGGCAACTTAATGACACAAAGAGTAGCTCATGGGTAGATTGAACTGCCAGAGAAAGTGGTGGACACAAGTACTGTTACAATGCTTAAAAGACATTTAGATAATTTCAAGAATATGAAAGGTGAATAGATATAGGCCAAGCGCAAGCAGGAGGAGCCGGTTTAGTTTGGGATCACAGTCAGTTTGGACTGTTTAGACCAAAGAGTCTGTTTTCATGCTGTATGGCTATGACTCTATGATTGTATGACATCCAGAACCCTGTGAATTAATTATTTCTGTTTGTCAACAATCAAAAATTACAACAAAAGATATAAAAGCAGAAGTAGGCTATTCAGCCCATTGAGTCTGCTCTGCCATTCAATGAGATCAAGGCAGATCTGATAATCCTTAACTCTACTTTCTTGCTTTTCCCCATAACTCTCAATTCCCATTAGTGATTAAAAATCTATTTATCTCAGTCTTCAACATATTTAGTAACCTAGTCTCTACAGTTCTCTGTTGTACAGAATTCCACAGATTCACTATCCTCAGAGAAGAAATTCCTCCTCATATCTGTCTCAAATAGGTGACATCTTATTCTAAGATTATGCCCTCTGGTCTGAGACTCTTCCACAAGGGGAAACAACCTCTCTCCATCTACCCTGCCAAGTTATCCAAGAATTTTGCATTCTGTACCAAAGTACAAAGCTTTACACTTACCCACATTGTATTCCATTCTTGTCAAATGATCCAGCGTGTACATATTCCACTGTATTCTCTTTGCATAACCTCACAGCTTACATTCCCACATGTTCATATTCATCGTGTTAAATTGGACAGATTTCAAACAGACCTAGCAACTCAAAACTGGGCATCCATGAGGCACTGTGGGCCAAAACAGCAGAAGAACTGTACTCCAGCACAATTTGTAAACACATGGCCCAGCATATTCCCCACTCAACCATTACCATCAAGCCAGAAGTTCAACCCTGGAGAGTGCAATGGAGAGTGCAGGAGGGAATGCCAGGAACACCACCAGGCATACCTGAAGATGAGGTGTCAATCTGGTGAAGTTACCTGCATGCCAAACAACATAAGCAGCAAGTGATAGTCAGAGTTAAGCAATCCCACAATCAACAGATCAGATCTAAGCTCTGCAGTCCTGCCACATCCAGTCGTAAATGGGGGTGGAAAATTAAACAACTCTTTGGAGAAAGAGGCTCCAAAAATATCCCCATTCTCACTGATGGAAGAGCCTAGATTATCAGTGCAAAAGATAAGGCTGAAGCTTTCATAGCAATCTTCAGCCAGAACTGCCAAATGGATGATCCATCTTGGCCACCTTCAGTAGTCCCCAGCATTACAGATACCAGTCAACAGGCAATTTGATTCACTCCATGTGATATCAAGTCATGGTTGAAGACAAAGGATACTGCAAAGGCCACAGGATTTGACAACATTCTGGCAATAGTACGGAAGACTTGTGCTCCAGGACTTGCCGCTCCCCTAGCCAAGCTGTTCCAGTACAGTTACAACACTGGCATCTACGCAACAATGTGTAAAATTGCCCAAGTATGCCCTGTAAATAAAAAACAGGACAAATCCAACCCAGTCGATTACCGCCCCATCAGTCTACTCTCGATTATCAGTAAAGTGATAGAAGATGTCATCAACAGTGCTATCAAGCGGCACCTGCTCAGTAATAACCTGCTCAGTGACGCCCAGATTGGGTTCCGCCAGGGCCAATCAGCTCCTGACTTCATTATAACCTTGATTCAAACATGGACAAAAGAGCTGAATTCCAGAGGTGCAGTGAGAGTAACAACCCTTGACATCAAGGCTGCATTCGACTGTGTGGCATCAAGGAGCCCGAGCAAAACTGGAATCAATGGGTATCAGGGGACAAACTCTCCAGTGGTTGGAGTTATACCTGACACGTAGGAAGATGGTCATGGTTGTTGGAGGTCAGTGATCTCAGCTCCAGGACATCCCTGCAGGAGTTCCGCGGGGTAGTGTCCTAGGCCCAACCATCTTCTGCTGCTTCGTCAATAACCTTCCCTCCATCATAAGGTCAGAAACGTGAATATTCGCCAATGATTGCAGAATGTTCAGCACCATTTGGGACTCCTCAGACACTGATGCAGTCCATGTCCAAATGCAACAAGATCTGGACAATATCCAGGCTTGGGCTGACAAGTGGCAAGTGACATTCGTGCCACACAAATGTCAGACTATGACCATCGCCAATAAGAGACAATCTAACCAAAGCCCTTTGATATTTGACGGTGTTATCATCAATGAATTCCCCCCCTGTCAACATCCTGGAGGTTATCATTGATCACAAACTCAAATGGACTCAACACATAAATGCAATGGCTACAAGAGCAGGTCAGAAGCTAGGAATACGGCGACAAGTAACTCACCTCCCGACTCCCCAAAGCCTGCCTACCATCTACAAGGCACAAGTCAGGAGCGTGATGGAATATTCCCCACTTCCTGGGATGGTGCAATCCCAACAATACTCAATAAACTTGACACCATCCAGAACAAGCAGCCCGCTTGATTGGCACTACATCCACAAGCATCCATTCCTCCACTACTAGTACTCAGTAGCAGCAGTGTGTACTATCATCAAGATACACTGCAGGAATTCACCAAAGATCCTCAGCCAGCACTTTCTAAACCCACGACCACTTCCATCTAGAAGGACAAGAGCACCAGATAGATGGCAACACCACCACCTTCAAGTTCCCCTCCAAGACACTCAGCATCTTGACTTGGAAACATATCGTCATTCCTTTACTGTCGTTGAGTCAAAATCCTGGAATTTCCTTCTTAATAGCATTGTGGGTCAACCTACAGCAGATGGACTGCAACAGTTCAAGAAGGCAGCTCACCACCACCTTCTCAAGGGCAAGTAGGGATGGGCGATAAAAGCTGGCTAGCCAGTGATGCCCACATCCCACAAAAAAATGAATAAAGAAAACAAAAAATTATTGTGTCATCAGCAAGTTCAGATAGATGACAATCTATCACCATTATTAACAATTAAGAAATTAACATTGAATTGTAAAATACTGCAGTCCAGGTAGTAGACTAGGTACTGCCCTCATACTACCTGCTGGTCACAGTCTGTCAATCTGAAAAGGTCCCATTTAGTGTAACACTTTTTTTCTGTCCTTTAACTAATCCTGTAGTCTTAAACATTGCTAAAAGGAGACTAGAAATTGAATCCTTTCATCTTGCTTTCTTCAGAACTAGGCAGAAGAAACAGACTTGAATAAAGAGACACAACTTTATACAGAATGAGAAGAGGGTGCTGATTTGTTGGGCCTGGAGACTGGCTTGGAGATACAGCAAGAACAGTTAAGAACTGTCAATCTTCATTCTCAGATCAGGCAGGTAGACTCTGATTGGTCCGGATGTTGCCATGGGAATACAGCAATGTCTGTGACCACTTCCAACTCAACAAAAAAGATACAATGTATGTGTGGAGAATTTTCTGAAAAAGGGTCCAGGCCCGAAACGTCAGCCTTCCTGCTCCTCTGATGCTGCTTGGCCTGCTGTGTTCTTCCAGCTCTACACCTTGTTATCTCAATGTATGTGTGAATTGTTTTTGCCTCAATAAAAGATGTGGAGCCTGTATCACAGACAAATGCTTCACATTGCAAGTCTAACTGAATCCTACATTTGATTTCCAGTGTAGTTCTTAGTACAGATTTTTCCGTAAATTTTCTGCAATAACAAAATCATGTCTACACGGTGTTCAGAAGCCTGAAAGCAGAAGTGGTTGAACACAATCGGCAAGCTGCCGCTGCGAATGGTTAATGAGACATATTGCTTGATATAGTCCACTAGTCATTGGGACATACAGCCTACAAAACTGGCCTCACAGTGGCAGTGAAACTCATGTATCATATGATTCATTTGTGTAGGAGGCAAAATCACTTGTGGTTGACTGGATAGAATCAAAGTGAGACAGCCTGTTGTTCAAACTTTCAAGTCACGTTCCCTTTCAGGGTAACCTGAAGTAGGCCGGGCACTGTTCAGGACCAAAAATAGTGGACGTAGGTCATTTTGTGAGTTTTTGTGATATAGGATTGATGTTTGCATAAGTGCAACCATGTTTATTAATCATTAACATAGTATTACAATTAGAATTAGGTTTATTGTCACAGAGCACAGAGCAAGCTATGCCAGAATTGGAGAGAGAATCAATTTATTAATGGGCTCATAGTGAAAGCACCCCTAGGTACCAGAGACCGGAGACAGGTGTAAGTTTGAGACTATTTTCTGAAGTTTAAATAAGGGCAATTATGAAGGCATTACAGCAGAACTAGCTGTCATTAGTTAGGAAGTTAGGCTAGAGGATAGATCAATAGAAATGCAATGGCAGATAGGGGACATTTCAGAATACACAAGATAGATAGATTTCAATGGGTAAGAAGACTTCTGAGGGGCAGACTCGCCATCTGTGGTTCACTAGAAATGTTAAAGATAATACCAACCTCAAAGAAAAAGCATAGAATTGTGTAAAGGCTGGTGGCAGATCAGAATACTGTACAAAATGTAAATTAATGCAAAGAATAACTAAAAAAGAGAGGAGGGAATAAATGGAGTACCAGAGAAAGCTGGCTATAAATATACAAAACAGCTAGTAAGTTTCTATAAATACATAAAGAAGAAAATAGTTAACAAAGTAAGGATTGGTCCTCTAGAAAGTGAGACTGGAGAATTAATTCAGGAAAATAAGCAAATGGCGGGTGAATTAAGCAGGTATTTTGCAGTGGTCTTCACCTATCGAGGATAAAAGTAACATCCCAAATGTAGTGATAAATCAGGACATGGAAGGGAGGAAGGAACGCAGGAAAATCACAATCACCAGAGAAGTGGTGCTGAGTAAACTGTTGGGAGTTGTGGGCTGACAAGTACATGGATCATGATGAACTTCATCCTAGGTTCTTAAAGAGGCTAGTGAGATAGTTGATGCATTGTTTGTAATTTTCTAAAACTGCCTTGATTCACAGATGATCTCATTAGATTGGAAGATGACAAATGTAACTCTTTTATTCAAAAATGGAGGGAGACAGAAACCAAGAAACCACAAGGCAGTTGGCTTAACATCTAACATAGGTAAAATATTCAAACTTGTTATTAAAGATTTGTATCACACTTAAAGCTAAGTTTAAGATAATCAGGCAGAGTGAACATAGTTTTGATAAATGAATGTAAATCATGTTTAGAACTTGGAACAGTATAGCACAGGAACAGGCCCTTCAGCCCACCATGTCTGTACCAACCATTGTGCTATCCTAAACTAATCCCATCTGTCTGCACATAGTCCATATCCCTCTATTCTCTGCCTGTTCATGATTTTGTCTGAATGCCTCTTAAACTTTGTTATCATTTCTGCTTCTACCATCTCCCCGGCATCTACCACCCTCTGTGTAAAAAATTCTCCGCACACATCTCCTATAAACTTTCTTCCTCTCATCTTAATCTTATGCCCCCTGGTATTTGTCATTTCCATCCTGAAAAAGAGATTCCAACTATCCATCCTATCCATGCCCCTCATTATTTTATATACCTCTGTCAGGTTGTCCCTCATTCTCTGACTCTATAGCAAAACCAATCCAAGTTTGTCCAACCTCTCCTTATAGCTAATACATTCCAACCCAGACAACATCCTGGTAAACCTCTTCTGCAGTTTTTTCAAAGCCTCCCCATCCTTCCTGTAGTATGATGACTAGAAATACACACAGTACTCCAAATGTGGCCTGAACAAAGTCTAATACAGACATGACATGCCGACTTTTATACTCAATGTCCCAACCAATGAAGGCAAGCATGCTGTATGCCTTCTTTACTACCGTGTCCGTTTGTTTGAGCAATATATTGCAGGTTTTTCAAGAAGTAATTTGTGCTGTAGAAAAAGTGGAAACCAATGAATGTATTGTATTTAGCTTTCCAGAAGGTATTTGATAAAGCGCCACATCAAAGGCTATTGTGGAAAATAAAAGATCATGGTGTTGGTGTTAACATTTTGACATGTTAGAAGATTGGCTGGTGAAGAGGAAGCAGAGGGTAGGAATAAAAGGGTCTTCTTCAGGCTGGCATAATATCATGGGTGGTGTGCCACAGGAATCAGTGCAGGGTCCTCAACTCTTTACAGTTTTTATAAAGGATTTGGATGAAAAGATGGAAGGTACAGTTGCCAGAGTTGCTAATGACACTAAGATAGTGGGAATATAAATTGTATAGAGGACACAGAGGTCTACAAAGGGATGCAGATAAGTGATGTGAGTGGAAAAAGTTCTGGAGAATGATGTACAATGTAGGAAAATGTAAAATTGTCCATTTTGACAGGAAAAATAAAAATAAAAAAGTATAATACCTAAATAGTGATAGGTTTAGTGCTCTGAAATGCAAAGAGATCTGGGTGTCCCAGTGCATGAATTGGAAAAAGTTAGTATGCAGGTACAACGAGTCATCAGGAAAGCTCATAGAATATAATGTTTTATTATGAAATGAATTGAATGCAAGAGTACGAAGGTTATGCTTCAGGTATTGTTGTCATTGGTGAGAGCACATCACTGCGTACAGTATTCATCATTGTACTTATAAAAAGATGTGAATCTACTAGAGGCACTTTAAAAAAAGTTTAAAACACCTGGAATGGGCAGGTAGTCTTATGAGGAAAAGCTATACAGGCAAGTAACATGCAACTTGATTATGACATGCAAAATCCTGAGGGAGCATGACACAGTAGATGTGAAAAGGATGTTTCCTCCTGTGGGAGAATCTGTTTAAAAATCAGGGGTCACCTATTTAAAGCAAAGCTTAGGCAATTTCTTTCTCTCCAAAGGTTGAGGATCTTTGGAACCCTTGGAGGGAAAGTGATGGAAGCAGAGTCTTTGAATGTTCATAAGGCAGAGGTAGATAGATTCTTGTTGAGCAATGTGCAGGGCTGGTGGGGTGGGGGTGGGGGTAGATATGGAGGAAGTGAAAGGTTATCAGAGGTAGGTGGGAATATGGATCTAAGGTTAAACTCAGATCAGCCATGAACTTACTGGATGGCAGAGCAGGCTTGATTATCGTATATATGTTTGTACACATGCTGGTGTGCTCTAGAGTGTGGTATTGAAATGCAGAACTGTATTGTAAATGGGTCAGAGATGTGATTGAGAATGTGATAGGTTTGTATGTGTTTGATGCCAATCTCCATGGACAGTGGATGCAGGCAGTCACTACCCATGGAGCTTGCTCTAAGATATTGGTGACTGCTGAGCAAGACAGAGGCCTCGAGGAGCAAGTGGTGAGATGGAGTCACCAGAGACTGACTCTGACTTTCATGTCGGGAACTGTTGATCCTGGTTTCTGTCCAACTTGAGAGTATCAATGAGGCAAGATTTGGTACGAACCAGATGTAAATGCATGCAAATGAACTCAAATAAACCTCTTGCCACTTATTAACAATATTCTCATCTTGTCGTTCTTGCATGACTGCAGAATCTGATCTTTTTCTGTGACATCAAGAATCTAATTTTTCTCATCGTGCCACATTTTCCCTATTTGCCATTGTCCATGTCATTCAGAGGTTAGGACAATTCCACCCATTCAGTTTGATTGTAATAAAAGCAAAACAGCGGATGTTGGAAATCTGAAGCAAACATACTCAGCAGATCTGGCAATATTTGTAAAGAGAGAAATAGAGTTAACATTTTCAATCCTGTATGACTCTTCTTCAGTATTGTTCTGAGTCAAATTGGATTTGAGCATCTGTTCAACTCTATTTCCCTCTCCACAGATGCTGTCAGACCTGCTGAGTTTCCCCAGCAATTTCTAAACACAGAAAGTGTTTTAGGCTAATCGTAACCTTGGTGTAACACTAGATGCTGAAATGGACTTCGATTTCATATTAGACCATCACCAAGACCATCCATTCCCATCTCTAGAATACCACTCAACTTCATCACCGTCATAGCTCACGGGTTGCTGAAACTCTCAACCATGCCTTTGTTATCTCTAGACCTCATCATTCTGATGCAGTCCTGGCTGGTCTCCCACATTCTACTCTTCATAAACTTGAGATGACCAAAACTCATTGCCCATGTTCAAAGTCACAGCCATTCCCCTTTCACCCCTGTGCACACTTACCTACACTGGCTCGCAGACAAGCCACATTTGATTTTAAATTCCTCATCATTATTTCCAAATCTTCCGCAGCCTCACTACTTTCTTTACTTTTTTTGTGGGATGTGGGTGTTGCTGGACAGTCAACATTTTTTGCTCATCCATAACTATCACTAGACTATTAATCCTGAAAACCAGCTAATGTTCTGGGGACCCAGGTTCAAATTCCACCATGGCAGATGGTGGAATTTGAATTCAATAATTAAAAAAAAGTCTGGAATTTAGAATCTACTGATCACCATGAAATCATTTCTGATTGTCAGAAAAGCTATCTGGTTCACAAATGTCCTTCAGGGAAGGAAATCTGCCACCCTCACCTGGTATGGCCTACATGTGACTCCAGACCCACAGCAATGTGTTTGATTCTCAGTTGGCCTCTGAAATGACCTAGCAAGCCACTCAGTTCTACCAATCACTACAAAGTCTCAAAGAAAAGAAACTGGACCGATCACCAGGCATCGAACTAGGCATAGAAAAGACAATGGCAGGAACAGCCCTGTCGACCCTGCAAAGTCCTCCTCACTAACATCTGGGAGTTAATGCCATAATTGGGAGAACCATCTCACAGACTAGTTAAGCAACAGTCATACTCACAGAATCATACCTCACAGAAATGTCCCAGACACCACTATCACCATGCTGCTTGGCCTGCTGTGTTCATCCAGCCCTGCACCTTGTTGTCTCGGATTCTCCAGCATCTGCAGTTCCTACTATCCCTAGATATGTCCTGTCTCACCGGCAGGACAGACCCAGCAGAGGTGGCGGTACACTGGTATATAGTCAGGAGGGTGTTGCTCTAGGAGTCCTCAACAATGTCTCCGGACCCCATGAAGTCTCATGGCTTCAGGTTAAACCTGGGCAAGGAAACCTCCTGTTGATTACAACATACCGTCCTCCTTCAGCTGATGAATCAGTATTCCTCCGTGTTGAACAACACTTGGAGGAAGCACTGAGGATGGCAAGGGCATCAAATGCTCCAACATTGATAACTGTGTCTTCAGTTCCCCCAGGCCCTGAGATCTGGAATTCGCTCCCTCAAATTCTCTATCCCATGTCATTTTTCTCCTTTGCACCTCAAAACCTACCAAATAATCTTTGGGTTATTTGAAATAATACGACTGCGGCCTTTCAGTTGTTTCAGCGGCAGGAGACCGGGAGGAAGCGCGGGGGCAGCCTGGGAAGGTAAGCTTTTCGATTATAAAAGTCTTACCTCGCGTGACTCCATTTTTGGACTGAGTAGGTGAAGTAATATATTTTGGTGGTTGCTTTACCCGAAACACTACCTAGGTAGTGTCTCCCACCCATCCTCCTCCTCTAACCAAAAAAAAAGGTTCTGAGTGCTGATTTGGTAAGGCTACTAGTTTTTTTTTAATAGTCTGTTTGGGAATTCAGAACAGTGGGAATGGATGTTAGGGCAGTTTTATGCTCCTCCTGTAGAATGTGGGAGGTAAGGGCCACCACTAGTGTCGCCATTGACTTCATCTGCGGGAAGTGCACCCAACTCCAGCTCCTCGGAAACCACGCTAGGGAACTGAAGCTGGAGCTGGATGAACTTCGGATCATCCGGGAGGCTGAGGGGGTAATTGAGAGGAGTTACAGGAAGGTAGTCACACCTCAGGTACAGGAAAAAAGTAGATGGGTTACAGTCAGGGGACGGAAAGGGAACAGGCAGACAGTGCAGGGATCCCCTGTGGCCGTTCCCCTCAAAAACAAGTATACTGTTTTGGATACTGTTGGGGGGGACGACTTACCAGGGGTAAGCCATGGGGTACAGGTCTCTGGCACAGATTCTGTCCCTGTTGCTCGGAAGGGAAGGGGGGAGAGGAGGAGAGCATTAGTCTTTGGGACTCCATAGTTAGGGGGACAGATAGGAGATTCTGTGGGAACAAGAGAGACTCGCGGTTGGTGTGTTGCCTCCCAGGTGCCAGGGTCCGTGATGTCTCGGATCATGTTTTTGGGATCCTTAAGGGGGAGGGGGAGCAGCCCCAAGTCATGGTCCACATAGGCACCAACGACATAGGTAGGAAAAGGGATGGGGATGTAAGGCAGAAATTCAAGGAGCTAGGGTGGAAGCTTAGAGCTAGAATAAACAGAGTTGTTATCTCTGGTTTGTTACCCGTGCCACGTGCTAGTGAGGCGAGGAATAGAGAGAGAGAGCAGTTGAACACGTGGCTACAGGAATGGTGCAGGAGGGAGGGATTCAGATACCTGGATAATTGGGGCTCATTCTGGGGTAGGTGGGACCTCTATAAACGGGATGGTCTACACCTGAACCAGAGGGGTACCAATATCCTGGGGGGGAAATTTGCTAATGCTCTTCGGGAGGGTTTAAACTAATTCAGCAGGGGGATGGGAACCTGAATTATAGCTCCAGTGTACAGGAGGTTGAGAGTAGTGAGGTCATAAATAAGGTTTCAAGGTCACAGGAGTGTACCAGCAGGCAGGAAGGTGGTTTGAAGTGTGTCTACTTCAATGCTGGGAGCATCCGGAATAAGGTGGGTGAACTTGCAGCATGGGTTGGTACCTGGGACTTCGATGTTGTGGCCATTTCGGAGACATGGATAGAGCAGGGACAGGAATGGTTGTTGCAGGTTCCGGGGTTTAGATTTTTCAGTAAGATCAGGGAAGGTGGTAAAAGAGGGGGAGGTGTGGCATTGTTAGTCAAAGACAGTATTACGGTGGCAGAAAGGACGTTTGATGAGGACTCGTCTACTGAGGTAGTATGGGCTGAGGTTAGAACCAGGAAGGGAGAGGTCACCCTGTTGGGAGTTTTCCATAGGCCTCCAAAAAGTTCCAGAGCTGTAGAGGAAAAGATTGCAAAGATGATTCTGGATAGGAGCGAAAGTAACAGGGTAGTTGTTATGGGGGACTTTAACTTTCCAAATATTGACTGGAAACGCTATAGTTCGAGTACTTCAGATGGGTCAGTTTTTGTCCAATGTGTGCAGGAGGGTTTCCTGACACAGTATGTAGATAGGCCAACAAGAGGCGAGGCCACATTGGATTTGGTACTGGGTAATGAACCAGGCCAGGTGTTAGATTTGGAGGTAGGTGAGAACTTTGGTGATAGTGACCACAATTCGGTTACATTCACTTTAGCGATGGAAAGGGATAGGTATATACTGCAGGGCAAGAGTTATAGCTGGGAGAAAGGCAATTATGAGGCGATTAGGCAAGATTTAGGATGCATAGGATGGAGAAGGAAACTGCAGCAGCTGGGCACAATTGAAATGTGGAGCTTGTTCAAGGAACAGCTACTGCATGTCCTTGAGAAGTATGTACCTGTCAGGCAGGGAGGAAGTGGTCGAGCGAGGGAACCGTGGTTTACTAAAGAAGTTGAATCTCTTGTCAAGAGGAAGAAGGAGGCTTATGTAGAGATGAGGCGTGAAGGCTCAGTTAGGGTGCTTGAGAGTTACAAGTTAGCCAGGAAGGACCTAAAGAGAGAGCTAAGAAGAGCCAGGAGGGGACATGAGAAGTCTTCAGCAGGTAGGATCAAGGAAAACTCTAAAGCTTTCTATAGGTATGTCAGGAATAAAAGAATGACTAGAGTAAGATTAGGGCCGGTTACGGACAGTAGTGGGAAGTTGTGCGTGGAGTCCGAAGAGATAGGAGAGGCGCTAAATGAATACTTTTCATCAGTATTCACACAGGAAAAAGACAATATTGTCGAGGAGAATACTGAGATACAGGCTATTAGACTAGACGGGATTGAGGTTCATAAGGAGGAGGTGTTAGCAATTCTGGAAGGTGTGAAAATAGATAAATCCCCTGGGCCGGATGGGATTTATCCTAGGATTCTCTGGGAAGCTAGAGAGGAGATTGCAGAGCCTTTGGCTTTGATCTTTATGTCGTCATTGTCTTCAGGAATAGTGCCAGAAGACTGGAGACTAGCAAATGTTGTCCCCTTGTTCAAGAAGGGGAGTAGAGACAACCCTGGTAATTATAGACCAGTGAGCCTTACTTCGGTTGTGGGTAAAGTGTTGGAAAGGATTATAAGAGATAGGATTTATAATCATCTAGAAAGGAATAATTTGATTAGGGATAGTCAACACGGTTTTGTGAAGGGTAGGTCGTGCCTCACAAACCTTATTGAGTTCTTTGAGAAGGTGACCAAACAGGTGGATGAGGGTAAAGCGGTTGATGTGGTGTATATGGATTTCAGTAAAGCGTTTGATAAGGTTCCCCATGGTAGGCTATTGCAGAAAATACGGAGGCATGGGATTGAGGGTGATTTAGCGGTTTGGATCAGAAATTGGCTAGCTGTAAGAAGACAGAGGGTGGTGGTTGATGGGAAATGTTCATCCTGGAGTTCAGTTACTAGTGGTGTACCTCAAGGATCTGTTTTGGGGCCACTGCTGTTTGTCATTTTTATAAATGACCTGGATGAGGGCGTAGAAGGATGGGTTAGTAAATTTGCGGATGACACCAAAGTCGGTGGAGTTGTGGATAGTGCGGAAGGATGTTGCAGGTTACAGAGGGACATAGATAAGCTGCAGAGCTGGGCTGAGAGGTGGCAAATGGAGTTTAATGCGGAAAAGTGTGAGGTGATTCACTTTGGAAGGAGTAACAGGAATACAGAGTACTGGGCTAATGGTAAGATTCTTAGTAGTGTGGATGAGCAGAGAGATCTCGGTGTCCATGTGCATAGATCACTGAAAGTTGCCACCCAGGTTGATAGTGTTGTTAAGAAGGTGTACGGTATGTTAGGTTTTATTGGTAGAGGGATTGAGTTTCGGAGCCATGAGGTCATGTTGCAGCTGTACAAAACTCTGGTGCGGCCGCACTTGGAGTATTGCGTACAGTTCTGGTCACCGCATTATAGGAAGGATGTGGAAGCATTGGAAAGGGTGCAGAGGAGATTTACCAGGATGTTGCCTGGTATGGAGGGAAGGTCTTATGAGGAAAGGCTGAGGGACTTGAGGCTGTTTTTGTTAGAGAGAAGAAGGCTAAGAGGTGACTTAACAGAGGCATACAAGATGATCAGAGGATTAGATAGGGTGGACAGTGGGAGCCTTTTTCCTCGGATGGTGATGGTTAGCACGAGGGGACATAGCTTTAAATTGAGGGGTGATAGATATCGGACAGATGTCAGAGGTAGGTTCTTTACTCAGAGAGTAGTAAGGGCGTGGAATGCCCTGCCGGCAAAAGTAGTAGACTCGCCAACTTTAAGGGCATTTAAATGGTCATTGGATAAACATATGGATGATAATGGAATAGTTTAGGTTAGATGGGCTTCAGATTGGTTTCACAGGTCGGCGCAACATCGAGGGCCGAAGGGCCTGTACTGCGCTGTAATGTTCTATGTTCTATGTTCGATGTGTGATATTATGATGCAGAAATCTCCTGTGATGCATGTTAGGATATTTTCTGAAAGGTATAAATATATACCTTTGTATAAATATAAACCATTGCGACAGTGTCATCCATGTCATACACAGATACGTTGAGAACTGGCTGCAGTGTTTAGGCGCTTCCCACTGTCACCTGTATGCTGTCCCTGTCAATAATACTGGTCGGCTGCTTTGACTGCTGAGGATTCTCTGTGATTGGGGATACCCTGTTTTTGGCTCTGCTAATGGGCCATTCCTGTGTGTACGTCAATAACAACTGGAGCTGAATGCAGAGCTGGTTCTGCAGAGAGGACGGGAACTGCCTCTTTGGGAGACCCTGCCTTAAACTGAATGACGCAAACTGCACATTTGAATTTATATCGCAGCAAAGAGCTGGAGGTTGAGGTTGAGCCGCGCATCCTCACTGTGATCTGACTGCGTCAGAAAATGCCTGACCTGGCAATAGGCCAACTGTACACTAGAACAGGGAGAGTGTGGGGGATGGGTAGTCTAAATCTAACCTGTCGTCACAGGGACAAGGTTCTCTGTACAGGGGTCAGACTCTCTGTACTGGGGAAGTCGCTGTTTGTCTGGGGGCAGTCTGTTTGCACGGGGAGCAGTTTGTCTGTTCTTTGGGCATTTTTTCAGCACTAGGGGCGTATCTCTCAACTGGGAGGCAGTCTGTCTCTGCTGGGGATAGTGATTTTCTAATGGTGCAGTCTCTCTTTCACCTGGGAACAGTCTCTCTCTCGGGTGGGAGGAGGGATGTGTGTTTGTTGGGGGGATGGTCGGGGGCGAACGTCTGTCTCTCATTGGAAGGGTTGGGCCGTTTCTCTTCACTGAGGACAGTCTCTCTGTACTGGGGGCAGTCTATCACCCCTGGCGACAGTCTATTATAAAGAGCAATCAAAACTGGGAGCACGCTGACTGTTGGGGTCAGCAGTAAGCAGCGTGCTTCTACGGGGAATGGGGGCTGGGGTGGGGGGGGGGGGGGGTGGTGGTGGAGGTGGAAACCTGCTTGTCCATTTCGAACAAGTGTTACAGACTAGCACAGTCATGGGTTCAGGACCACATGCGAGACGCAGCCACGATTACAGAGGCACAATGGAGAAAGGTCTAAGGCCTTTCAGCTTCATATATCAGGCTGAGAGCCAACTCCTGACGAAGTCCATTTGAAGGTTTCGGGCTGAAACGTTGACTTTCCTGCTTCTAGGATGCTGTCTGACCTGCAGTGCTTTTCCACTCTCACATCTATTGACTCTGGCTTCCAGCATCTACAGTCCCTACTGTCTCCAAGTCATTGAGAGCCGACTATGTTTAACGTGAACTATACATAGTAAATATAAACTGAGTAAAGCTTGGGTCCTGAATTGAATGAAACCAGTCTGTATTGAACTTGATGTAATGTCAAATTGGAACTGTGGAAATTGAGACAATTTTTGGAAATAAAGGCTTGTTTCTACAGCAGGCAGTTTGCCAATGAACCAGCGTGCTAAGATTGGCAGCTATGTTTTCTGCAACCTGTTCTCTGAGCTAAGGGAATGACTGGTGTGTGCACAGATTTCCTGGGAAACGCGGGGGATGCCTGAGGCAGCGATTCCTGACCTCACACAGTGGAACTGTCCTCTTACAGCATCCCAAGCACGTCTCTCCCCTTCCCCAGCTCTCCCTCAATCCTTGTCTCTCTCTTTCTTTCTCTCACTCTCTGTCCCTTCTCCCTCAGGCACAGAGCTGGCTGTCAGGAGCAGGTTTGTGTTTTCATGACTCGTCGCTGCTACACGAGGCTCAGTGAAAGTCGGAGTTATGCAGGTTCTGGGAATGAAATGGAGGACATCACAGTAAACCCGCCCAGCTTTCATCACATGGGTGTGTTCTGCAACAAAACACCCCCGCAACAGCAGGGATCCCGTCTGCAGAAACCTGGCGTTAGTTTCTCTGCTGAATCCCTGTGTGGATCTGGAGCTCCCCTCCCCTCAGGATAAGCTGCGTCTACATTACTGCAGCAAGTAAAACTATTCCTCCCATCCCCAATCCGAGGCTGCTGCCGGCACATCGTCTGATTTTCGAAGCAAATAACATTAGTGACCCCAGAGACATCCAGAAAACAAACCGAGGGAAATCTCCACAGGAAATAGCAAGAGGGAGACGGAAGAAGAGATAGAGAGGGGGGAAGAACACAAAGGGAGGGAATGCTGCAAAGCACAAGGAACAGGAAGTATTATATAACGTGACTGCAAACTGCAGCAGGCGATGATGGCAGGAATCCATTTTACAAATAAAAATGATACATGTAGCAAGTTAAATCTAACAAAACTCTCAGAAGTACATGGCAAATCTAGTTTGTCGCCCACAACTCGAAGAGAGACACCGTTCCAATAAGGGGGGAGTCTCCTACAGCTCATTTCAGAAGCCAGACGTTATTTTGGGATTCAGGGCTAGACCTCTGGTGGGATCCCCGAAACGGTATTGGGGAATGCTAGAGCTGTGACAAGGCATGTTGGAGCTATGCTGGGGAATTTGGGAGCTGTGCTGGTGACCCTTAGAACTGTGCTGGGGAATGTTGGAGCAATGCTGGAAAATATTGGAGCTGTGCTGAGGGATGTTGAAAGTGTACTGGTAAATTGTAGAGATAACACAGTGTGGAGCTGGAGGAACACAGCAGGCCGGGCAGCATCAGAGGAGTAGAACAGTTGACGCGAAGGGCCCCGACCCGAAACGTCAACTTTCCTACTCCTCTGATGCCGCCTGGCCTGCTGTGTTTCTCCAGCACCACACTGTGTTATCTCTGACTCCAGCATCGGCAGTTCTCACTATCTCTAGTAAATTGTGGAGCTGTGCTGGAAAATTTTGGAGCTGTGGTGGGCATTGTTGGAGCGCTGCTAGAAGGTTTGGGAGCTGTATTGGCATCCGTTCTCACTAGGGTAGCTGGAAATTAAGTCCATCTCATCACAAAAGTTAAAATTTTTAAATACTCCAAGATTCCCCTACTTTTAGACTGGTTGGCCAAAAGCATGGACAATGTTTCTATACTTAGCACAAATTACTATGTATTACAAATAATTCGTCTCTAGTTACAGATAAACAGTTATGAACCATTGGCATATAACGTTACCAATTAAAGCTCGCATTCCTCTTTAAAATTCCTCTTACTCACACACAGACATAAAAAGGGGTTACAAATGGAGGGGAAAAACTTGGAAAGAGAAGAGTGTCCATCTGAATAACCTCATGTCCTGAGTTTTAAATTTTTCAATGAAGGCCAGTGAATTATGATCAGTGCAAATTAGAGTTTCCTTGTTTCTGTGTCAGACATAGACTTCGAAATATTGAAGAACTTACAACTATTCCAAAGTCTCCTTTTCCAAGGTAAAACACTTATTCTGATACTGGTTTAGTTTCTTAGAGAAACGCCCCATTGGCTTCTCTATTCCTGACACATCCTGCAACAAGACACCACCCATCCTGAAGTCACTGGCACCAAACACCATTTAGAAAGATTTAAAAAATCAAGGGGGGCCAAATGGTTCAGTTATTAAGATTACCTTCCGTTTCTCAAAGGCCACCTGGCTTTCTGCTGGCTATAACACTTTTGCTGTATTTTGTTCGAAACAAATTTATTAAAGGTACAGCTATTGTACTGAAATTATGCACAAATTTCCATTAAAATGCACATATTCCTATAAACCTCATGATTTCTCATTTACTTTTAGGAACAAGGAATTCTATTAAAGCCAAAACAGAAATTGCTAATGAAACTCAGAAGGTCTGGCCACATAGGAGGAGAAAGCTGATGAAGCCACGTCAGACTCAAAAACTTAACTGGGCTTTCCCTCCCCAGATGCTGCCCGACCTGCTAAGTTTCACCAACAATTTCTGTTTTTGTTTCAGATCTTCAGCAACTGCAGATCTTCGTTTTAATGCTTTTAGAGCCTTCACGTTTACTGCCCTTATCCAACCATATGTCCCTAGTAAGTCACACTTGAGTTTCAAATTCACGTTTGTTTAAATGTATTACTTAGCCATGAACTGTATTCCTTAAATAGGTCTTTGACTTGTCTTGTGTTCTTCCCAAATGATATTATATATAATAAAACATCCTCCAAATACACTACACAGTTACAAACTCCAGCTATGATTTGATTCTGGAATGTAGCTGACACTTTCTTTAACCCAAATGGCATCATTCTACATTGATATAATTGGTTCGGTGTAACAAAAGTGGATATATCTTTCATCCTTGATGTTAATGGCACTTGCAGTGCCCTTCAATAGATTAGTCTTAGAATGGAATGAGACATGGCTAATCCTATCAATGCAATCTTCCAACCATGAAATTGTGTACGCAACTGCGAATCCCACACTATCAACATTCTGAGGATTACCATTGATCAGAAACTCAACTGGACTCACCATATTAATACAGTGGCTGCAAAAGCACATCTGAGGCTAGGAATCCGGCAACGAGTAACTCGTCTCCTGCCTCCCAAAGCCTGTCCACCATTTACAATGTGCAAGTCAGGAGTGTGATGGAATATTCCCCACTTGCCAGGATGAGACTACCTCCAACAACACTCAAGAAGCTTGACAACATCCAGGACAAAGCAGCCCACTTGTTTGACACCACATCCACAAACATCCCACTCCTTCCACCACCGAAACTCAGTAGCAGCAGTGTGTACCATCTACAAGATGCACTGCAGAAATTCACCAAAACTACTTACTTTGTAAAACCACGGACTTCTGGCATTTAGAAGGACAAGGGCAGCAGATATATGGGAACACCATCACCTGCAAGTTCCCTTCCAAGCCTCACACCTTCCTGATTTGGATATATAACAGAGTTCCTTCACTCTGGCTGCATCAAAGTCCTGGTATTCCCTCCTTTATAGCATTATGGAGTCTCCCTATAGCACATGAGCTACAGTGGTTCAAAAAGGCAGCTCACCACCATCTTCTCAAGGAAAACTTGGGATGCGCATTAACTCTGGCCAGCCAGTGATGCCCACGTGCCACAATTGAACAAAAAAAATCACCTTTCCATAACCTATACAAAGACTACTTGATCCTTCAATTTAGGAACTAACACTATTGGTGAATTCCAGCTGCTTTGACCAGGTTCAATCAAGTGGTTTTCCAGCATGTTCTAAATGTCTGTTTCCACCTAAGCTTGTTGCTCTGGGATCAGATAATAAAGATATTGTTTTCTCAGTCCTGACTCTCCCATGTCCACATCAGGCTGAGTGAATGTAGTAAAATCCAAGTGTGCCTGTACAGGTTACCTCATACTTTCTCAGTAGTTTACAAAATCCTCCCATTGTCCTCCCTTTCAATATGAGAACACAGAATCTAACTGTCCCAATATTTCTCTGTTAACTAGTCAAACTGTAGAGAGTTCAAATTGAGAACTGTCCGCATCTTCCTCTCCCTCTCCCTCATTATCCCTGTAATTTTCTCCTGTTACTGTCTGTCACACTTAGGTGATGTAGTAGGCAGCATCTGGGTGCCTGTACCCAGGGCACGTCACTCTGTCCACTTTTATTTTATTTACTTTCTCCTTTTTTGGTGGAAGGCAGTAGGAAAGTGGCTTCATCGAGGTCTGGAGCATGACGGAGGTTGGTGA
Organism: Rhincodon typus; assembly: GCF_021869965.1. Lineage (NCBI taxonomy): Eukaryota > Metazoa > Chordata > Chondrichthyes > Orectolobiformes > Rhincodontidae > Rhincodon > Rhincodon typus. The sequence goes on from NW_025966493.1 coordinate 27,559, forward strand.
GCCTGAAGCAGGACTCTAATGGATGACAGCGAGGTCACTGTTGAGCTCAGAGTGGGACTCTGGCAGCGGCATCAAGCAGGTGGCTGGCGGAGGGGTGAGTATTGGCAACTAATATCTGCTGCTGTATCGACAGAGGCGATGTCGAAGAGGTGGAGCAGGGATGTTTTGTGCAACTGATGTGGCTGTGATGGCGGTTCCTCATGGCCGTTGTGACCGCATCTGGCTTTGGTCTGCTTCGGTGTCTTCAGCAGCACAGCCCATGATTCCATTGGATGGGTCGGCAGCAGCTTTGGCGATGTGATGGTTTCAGCTCAACATCTAGTGGCTTGAGCTTCAGCCTCTGCTTGTCCTCACCCTCAACAAATTCTCTTTCAACTCCTCTCATTTTCTTCAGGTAAGAGGGGTTGCTATGGGTACCCGCATGGGCTCTAGATATGCCTGCCTCTTCATGGGGTACGTGGAACATTCCTTGTTCCAGTCCTATTCCTGCCCCCACCCAGAAATCTTTCTCCGATACATCGATGATATCACCGGTGCTGCATCCCTCTCTCGTCTGGAATTGGAAAACTTCATCAATTTCGCCTCCAATTTCCACCCTGCCATCACATTCACCTGGTCTATCTTTGACTCCTCCCTTCCCTTCCTCGACATTTCTGTTTCCATTTCTGGGGATAGACTGGCCACTAATATCCACTACAAACCCACTGACTCCCACAGCTCTCTGGGACTATACATCCTCACACCCTGCTTCCTGTAAAAACTCCATCCCATTCTCTCAGTGCCTCTGTCTCCGTCGCTTACGTTCAGATGAGGCCAACTACGACAAGGGAGCCTCCGAAATGTCCACCTTCTTCCTCAACTGAGGATTCCCCACCTCCGTTGTTGACAGGGCCCTCAACCAGGTCTGACCCATCTCCCGCAATTCTGTCCTCACCCCTTCTCTTCCTTCCTGCAACAGCGATAGGGTTCCCCTTATCCTCACCTACCATCCCACCAGCATCCACAACCAGAAGATCATCAGGCACCATTTCCGCCACCTCCAGCGAGAAGCCACCACCAGACACATATTCCCCTCCCCTCCCTTGTCCACCTTCCGCAGGGACTATTCCCTCCAGGGCACCATGGTCCACACTTCCTTCACCCTCAACACCTCCCTACAGCCCTACAGCACCTACCCCTGTAATTGGTGAAGATGCAACACGTGCCCATTTACCTCCTCCCTCCCCAGCGCCCAAGGGCCCAAACATAACTTCCAGGTGATGCAACACTTCACCTGCACTTCCCAGAATCTAGTCTACTGCACTCGCTGCTCACAATGTGGTCTCCTTTACATTGGGGAAATGAAGCGTAGACTTGGTGACCGCTTCGCAGAACATCTACATTCTGCTCGCAACAAAGACCCTGTACTACCTGTTGCCTGCCACTTTAATGCACCACCCTGCTCCCTGGCCAACATCTCTGTCTCTGGCTTGCTGCAGTGTTCCAGTGAAGCTCAGCGCAATCTGGAAGAACAACACCTCTTTTCCGCTTGGGGTCCCTACAGCCCTCCAGACTCAACATTGAATTCAAAAATTTTAGGGCCTAAACTCTCCCATGTCCCAGCCGCCTACTCCACACACCAGGCCTTGTTACCACATAGCCTGCCATTACACACCCCCGGTTATTAGTCACTGACAGTCCCCACTAACAACTATTCACCCTCCCAGCCTGATCGTTAGCAACTCCTTTGTCTGTCCAACTGTCTTTCTCGCTATTTGGACTCTATCCTATCGTTTACTCCCTACCCCACCCACCTCCCTACTTTCTGCATATAAACTGACATTTTCCAAGCCACTATCAGTTCTGAGGAAGGGTCACTGGACCTGAAACGTTAACGCTGTTTTTTCCTTCACTGATGCAGCCAGACCTGCTGAGCTTTTCCAGCAACTTTGTTTTTGTTCTAGTCGCCTGGGATTCCTTTGGACGGCTTTTGTGAGGTCTTCCTTCCCAAGACTGGCAACAAGGCGGGCCCTTGGGGTGGCTTCATGATTGTGTGGAGTCTTGCGGCCCAAGATTTCAGAGTCACAACGTGGATGGCCCACTTTGGTTGCAGCTTTCAGCCCAGAATTCCAGTGGCCCGGCAGTCTTTAACTGTAACTGAATATCACCCAATCCTGACGTTACATCTCTGGATACCTAGCCTCTTGTAATTCCTTTAAGCACAAGTGTTATGCTAATCCCTCAATCATCTCTACCTTTCTAGCTCTCTCAAGCAATGCTGCCTCCAATTTACCCATCAAGTCAATGAACATGGTCTTTGAAATTTCCTTAAAACTGCAAGGGGCAACTTTGCCTCCTGCAGGAAATCTTTTTAGCATTCCCAGAGCTTTGTTTTAAATGCAGCACAGACCTAGTGTTTTCCTTCACCTGCGTTGTTTAGTAATATCATGCTCACACATCCACATTGCCTCAGTTTCAAACCTAAAAGCTCCCAAACATTGTTATAATTTACTGGGGTAGTGCACTGGAAATTAAGCATCACTATTCCTGGAGTCATCACAAAAATTAAAGATTTTCACATGTTATAAAGATTGATCCCCACCAATCCCCAATGAAATAAAAACTAAAACACCCAAAGAGGAGCAACTCTCCCTATAATCTATAAAAGGAGTGTGAAAAGTGGTGTAACCAGCCTTTCAGCAACTTCTAGTGGTTAAATAAAATAAATCCTTAACACTCACTTTACAATCCATAAGTCACAATTTATTTATCTAACTCTGACAGTGAACAAATTAACTAAACTATTAACAAATTGAATAAATCCTTTCTAACTACTAACTGTTCGTGAATAAAGCAAGATTCTAATGGTATGCTGTTCCAATCAATACAAGGCCCAGTTATACTTTTAAAACAATAGAATTTGGTCTCTCGAAATCACAGTCAGGTTACGTGTCTTCCGGAATGTCCTTGTGCCTTCTCTGTCGATTCTTCGGTCAGGAATGCCTTCTCCATCAATTCTTCTGTCAGGAGCATTAACTAGTTGTACCATGATACCTTTGTTATTTAGGTGGTGTTTTTTCTATGACTTAGAGGAGACTGTGAGAGGAAGTGATCCTCTCTTGCGAGCTGACGACTGTTAACTCTGGCAGTTGGTAGTTAGCTCTCTAGTCTTTGTTCAAATGCCGCCTTCTTTTATATCCTTGATGACATATTAATATTTCTTACAATAGGATTGGTCTTATGTTGTCAAAACCATCAGATTAAAATTTAGTTGGTTTTTAGTACCTAAGTGCCTGGTTCAGATCTATTGGCTAAATTCAAAACTTGTCTTGGAGAAAGCTGCTGCTTGGCCTGCTAACCTTTCAGTCTTTTGATACAAATGTTTCAATGCAGGTACTGTCTGTATACTTAGAAACTTTCAAGCTGCTACATTTTAAATCTCTAACCATAGAAAAAGCACATCACCTTCTAAAGGGACCATGCAATAATTGCCCCCACCCCAACACTTTACAAACACCAAATACTAACTTCCTACCTCCCAAACCACAAGCACTCTACACAACTTCGCAACACAAATGTACACAAAGTTTCCTCAATTTACCTTTCAGACCCAGGTTGACAGAAAACCAGGACCACGCTTCTGCACTTACCAAAAATTACTTCTTATTACAAGTAATTAGACTCCAGTTACAGGTAAAATTCAGAAGTGTTGGCACATGACACTACTGATTAATATTGTAATTACCTTATACACACCCCTTTACACATGCACAGAGTCATGGAAAGGGAGAAAAAACATGATTATTGATGGAGGTAAAGTTCAGTAGTTTCTGTTCACAAGGGTTACTGACATGATTCTGATCATCCTCATGTTGGCCAGAATGCTTCTTCTCAGTTATCCTTCTCTGGATGCTTCCACCGGTTTACAAGAGGCACAGGCTGGCTGGTTCACTTGTAAAAGGTTTCTTATTAATTAGAAGTCACCGCCAACAGCAAGTGCTGAAGAAAAGATAATCTCAGGTTCTTCTGATTTAAAATGGCTTACTGAAGAGAACAAATAGTACTTGCAACAACAGTATCACGTTACCTGCTTTAAGAAGATGATGTAATCTTTTTAAACTCTGGTTTCAAAACATGTTCTTTTGTTGGCTCAGTTTACAATTGAGAAGACACAAATATAAAAATACACAATCCGTACATGGAGAGTTGAAGTTGTGCTGGGGAGGTTGGAGCTGAAATGGTGAATTGTGAAGCTGTGCTGGTGAATGTTGGAGCAGTGCTGGAGGATGTTAAAGCTTTGCTGCTGAGTGTTGAAACTATGCTGGAGAATGTTGAAGTGGTGCTGGATAATATTAGAGTTGTACTGCTAAATGTTGGAGCTGTGATGGGGAACGTTGGAGCTTTGCTGGAGAATGTTAGAGCTCTGATGGGAGATGTTGGAGCGGTGAAGGGGAATGTGGGATCTAATAGGGATTGTTGAAGCTGAGCTGGGGAATGTTGCAAATGCGCTGGGGAATATTAGAGCTTGCTGGAAAATGTTGGAGTTATGCTGGAGAATATTAGACCTGTGAGAGCTCAGCTGGGGATTGTTGGAGCTATGCTAGGGCATGTTGGAACAGTGCTGGTGAATGATAGAGCTGTGTAGGGATTTTTGGAGCAGTGTGGGGGCATGTGACATCTGTGTAGAGATTGTTGAAGCAGTGCTGGGGAGTTTTGGAACTTTACTGGAGAATGCAACAGCTTTGCTGTGGAACATTGGAGTTGTGCTGGACAATGTAGAAGCTGTGCTGGAGAATGTTGGAGTTGTGCTAGGGAATATTGGAGCTGCGAGAGCTGATCTGGAGAATCTTGCAAATATGCTGGGGAATGTTAGAGCTGTTCTGGAGAATATTGGATCTGTGGGAACTGAGCTGTGGAATGTTGGAGATGTGCTGGGGGAATGTGGGAGCTGTGCTGTGAATGTTGGAGCAGTACTGGATAGTGTGAGAGCTGTACAACCGGTGCTGGGGAATATTGGAACTGTGTTGGTGAATGTTGGAACAGTGCTGTGGATTGCTGGATTTGTCTGTGGGAATGCTGGAGATATGGGAGCTAAGTTGGGGGATGTTGCAAATATGCTGGAGAATGTTGGAGATATGCTGGAGAATATTAGAGCTGTGGGAGCTGAGCTGGGGAATATTCCAGCTGTGCTGTGGCTTGTTGGATTTGTATTGGGGAAGGTAGAATAACAGAATCCCTACAGAGCGGAAAGAGGCCATTTGGCCCTTCGAGTCTGCACTGACCTTCTAATGGGATCACCCACCTTATCCCCGTAACCCTGCATTTACCATGGCTAACCCACATTAACCTGCACGTCTTTGGAATGTGGGGTGAAACCAGAATACACAGAGCAAAATCAGGCAGACACGGGGAGAATGTGCAAACTCCACACAGTTACCAAGGCTAGATCGAACCCGGATCCCCGGCGCTGTGAAGCAACTGCGTGTCATGGTGTTCCCCCAGATGTTTGGCCCATGATCCGAAACATTGGATTTCTGCAGGAAACGCAATACTTCGCTGTGTGTGTGTGTTTGTTGCTGCACCGCCTCGGTCCCACTCGGCTCTTCTCGGCTCTGCTGCTCCAGCACTTTCAGCCTATGTCGCCGGAAGCTCCTTATTTGGGTAGCAAACCTTGCCCGGCGGATGCCCAAACATGGGCAGTGGGTGCGGCGTGCCCAAATATGGAGTGGCGATCCTGAGGTCTTCCGGGGAAGGTTGTCCCCAGTCTGGGAGGGTGTTGGCGTCCCGGACTGGAGGGGCGTATCGGGCAATGTGCGAAACCCTGCTGCCTGTCTAATGTGCGCTGTCTACTCTGGGGTTGGGGGAAGGGGAACCCTCCTTCTCCGGCCCTGGGGGAGGGGTGTCCCCGGTCCCGTGACGTCACGGATTGCCGGCCGGGAGCTGCCCAAAAATGGGCTTCCGCAGCTCCTTATATGGGCATGTACGTCAGCGGCTGGGTAGAGCGGAACCTGTTAAATAGAAGGCGCTCCCCCCGTGCCGGCGCGGAAATTATTCAGTCAGCCAGCCAGAGAGAGATTCAGAGAGCCAGGGCCCGGCCCGGGATACCAACACCGAACCGGGCAGGGACAGCGCCGCAGCGGACAGCCCTGCACAGCGGACCGCAGAGCAGCCTGGCCTCCCTGCAACCAAACACAGCCTAGGCTGTCCCTGGGCTCCCCCTGTGCTCTCCCTCACTCCCACTCTCTGTGCTATATCGGAGGCTGAGATGGTGACTAAAGCCGAGATCCTGCCGCCCTTGCTCACGGAGCCGCTGTACCAGTCGGTGGACACTTACCAGAAGCTGGAAGAGGTGATGATGACCGGCACGTTAGTGACAGCCTCCACCGACCAGCCGTTTTATGGGGAACCCCTGCAGCAGTTCGAGCATCTGTCAGCAGGTGAGTCCTCGGCCGAGAGTCTCCAGACTCTCAAACCCCCTGTCGAGCTCGCTCGCCCCCTAGCAGCTCGGTGTTAATAATGATGACAAAGGACCGCGTCCACTGACCGCTCACAAGTGTGCAGCAGACCTTAGGACGCTGTCCACTCGATTTGAGAGGACATTGGGAATCTTGTGTTCTGCATTATTTATGACGGTACAGCGTCAGGAAACACCACCCGCGAGCGAGCACCTAGCAGGGAATACCGAGAGGGAGAGGACCGGAACGTCCTACACACGGGAATCACCCCTCCCTCCCACTCACACATGCACAGGAAAGTCCAAACACAGATATATACACACACTTATACAGGTATGCACAGAGGTAAACAGATACGTTTACACCGATGCAGATACTTGCATACATCTATTTACAAAGATAGTGACAAACATTAACACATTCACTGAGATATTAATACAGATAGACACACATTGGACTAGCACACAGGGACACCTATAGACATGCTGACAAGTTGTCTCAAGCAGACACATGTATACAAAATGCGCACATATTCATTTTTAACCAAAACAATACAGTTAGAATGAGGTCGTGATTCTCGCTGGTTGTTGTTGGACGTAATCTATTAAACGGCTCTTGCTTCCTCCTTGCAGACACTTTTACAGATATCTCTCCCGGAGCCGAGAAGAACCTCATGGAGCCGTATTCAGCGCAGAGCTGCCGCCTCCCGTCCATCGCCTACACGGGCCGTTTCTCTTTGGAACCGGCTTCCAGCTGCAACAGCTTGTGGCCGGAGCCCCTTTTCAGCCTGGTCAGCGGCATCGTCAGTATGAGCAGCAGCAACAACCCGGTTTCAGCCAACCAGGACAGCGACTCCGAGGCGATGTGCCCGACAGCCTCGACCGGCTTCAACGGCTCCAGCTCGGAGATGTTCCCGGGCCAGTCGGACAGCTTCCCCAGTGGCCCCAGCTCGATCCAGTACCCGACTTGCTCCAACAACAAAGGTTTTCAGCTGCCAATGATCCCGGACTATCTATTCTCGCAGCAAGACGATCTGAACCTGGATAGTACAGAACAGAAACCATTCCAGAGCGTGGAGCCGAGAGGCCAGCCCTCTCTCATCCCACTGTCCACCATCAAGGCAATAGCCAACCAGGGCAGCTGTCCTGAGACCAAGAACACGGTCACTTACCACTCGCAGCTGACCAAACCTTGCAGGCTGAGGAAGTACCCGAACCGGCCCAGCAAGACCCCTCCACACGAGCGGCCGTATGCCTGCCCCATGGAGACCTGCGACCGCCGCTTCTCCCGCTCGGACGAGCTGACCCGCCACATCCGTATCCACACCGGACAGAAGCCGTTCCAGTGCCGCATCTGCATGAGGAACTTCAGCCGGAGCGACCACCTCACCACTCACATTCGCACGCACACCGGCGAGAAACCGTTTGCCTGCGAAGTCTGCGGCAGGAAATTCGCCAGAAGCGATGAGCGGAAAAGACACACCAAGATTCACCTGAGGCAGAAGGAAAAGAAAGTCGACAAAGCCCTGTGTATTTCCAGCCCGCCGGCAATCTCCTTCCCGTCCCCGGTCACTAACTCTTATCCCTCCACAATAGTGGGCACCTCCTTTGAATCCCCAGTCACTAGCACTTACCCCTCCACTATAGTCAGCACCTCCTTTGAATCCCCAGTCACTACCACTTACCCCTCCGCTATAGTCAGCACCTCCTTTGAATCCCCAGTCACTAGCACTTACCCGTCCAATATAGTCAGCACCTCCTTTGAATCCCCAGTCACTAACACTTACCTCTCGACAATAGTCAGTACCTCCTTTGAGTCCCCAGTAACCAATACCTACCCCTCTGCAGAAGTGAGCACCTCTTTTGATTCCTCAGTCACTAACACTTACCCTTCTACAATAGTCAGTACCTCCTTTGAGTCCCTAGTCACTAACACTTACCATTCCTCAGTCGTAACCAACAGTTATCCATCAGTGACCTCCCCGTCCTCTGAGATTGCATCCACTCTAACACCAAGGACAATTGAGATCTGAAATTGTTCGAGTCTCCAACATTGAACTTGTTTTTATATAAATAAACTTCACCTAGCTATTGTGTACTTGTACGCCAAGCATTACCCCTTCACAATTCTGCAGATGCTATTCATGTGAAGATTATTCAATGGGGTTGGGGGGGGGGATGTTTGCATATTCCATCCTGTATTATTTGGAGTTGGTGGGACCTTTGGGAAACCTTTCCATTGTGCAAATGCTATCATCAGTTCCTTTCAATGAAACAAAAAGCATACCTGGAATGCAATGAGGTGCCAGCATGTGCAGGAGATGTTTGTTATTCTGTGGAGGTCACATCCGTACTTGCCTAGTGGCAGAACCTTTCTTTGTCTCTCAGTTTGTTTTAAAACTATAAGCAGTCTGTGTGCCTTCTATGTGTAGCTTGCTGACGTGTGTCTATTAGTGGATACACTGCATTAAAGCCTTAAAGGTGAAAGAGATGGTCACTGAAGGCACTTTGCTGATGGAACGAATATTAGAGGGAAGGGGAAGAAATGCCAAATGAACATTTCTTTCAAATGTAAGCAAAAAAATCTAAAGTATATTTTTGTAATCTAAGTGTAAATAGATTCAGAGCCCAGATGTTACTGTTACCTACCAAGTAGGCGTGTATTTTTTGTATGTTCTCAACATGCGTTTTGTATGGTGGATACATTTCAACATAGTGTTTGTAAACGGAGCGCCTGACTGTTCTCGCTTCTTACACATTGGAATGCGCTTTACTGCCAATTGGATATTTGGTGTACAATATATCCTTGAGGAAAAACAAAAAAAAAATAAATCTTTAAAAGATTTATCTCTTATTTTTTTGCCTGATTTATGTATTTGGCTCCTGATTCAAAGTGTAAGTTGTAGAATCACTGAAAGTGAATCATGTCCAGATACAATTATACTTCAAAGATAAGCAATCTACAAGCACTTTCACTCCTCAAACAGAAGCAATCAATTCACAAACAAATATCTAATTCAATTAAAATTAAGATTGAAAAGCAAAACTGTAGCAGAACAATAGGCCACCTTTAGAAAGGGGATAGCAGAGTCAAGGTGTGTTCTCACCAAGGAGAAAGGTGGACAAATAATACTATACATGGATGCTCGAGGAAACAGAGTGAGATGAAGCTGAAAATTATGTATATGACAGATATCAGGTGGCTAAGATAAATGAGAACCATGCTGGATATTAAAGTTTTAGAGGGGTTAATAAATGAACAAGGAGCAAAGAGAGAATGTGAGAAGACGCTGGCAGGTAATATAAAAGGGAATCCCAAAGTCTTTAAAAGCATATAAATATTTTAAAAGTTTATATCATGGATACCTAATTTTAGAATTCAAATATTTAAAACTTAATTCCAGAAACTGAAAAACTTTTTATGGAGAAACCCACGTTTGAGAAACTGGAAGAGTCCTAAGTTAATTACAATTCAAAGCCAATTCAATTTGGTTAATAGTCAGAGTCTGAGATGTGAAAATAATAAATTGTGCCTTAGTTTTCTAATGGACCAGACTTACTGCAGTTGTCCCCATCAGAGATGTAAATTATTCATGTGGGTTTCAGAATCAAAGATTTATTTTGAAGATAAAGTTAGCACTTTATCTGGGACATTTATACATGTCATGATACCACAGGGATAGACTTCAGAGACGGTTTTATTTTGGGTTTTGGTTCTATCTGTGCGATTTCTCACAAAGATATAGTTGAACTCTGGGTCAAAAGCTCCAAAACAGATCAAATCAAAAGCATGTGTCTATCAGAAACCAGAGGCATTTTTGAGTTTGATTCAATAAACAAGAATGCAGTAAGGGTCATGGTTGAACTGGGGAGTTCACAATTGAAGGACAGTGTTAGCACATTCACTTAGCTGAATGCTGCTAGAGGGCCCTACAAAATCTCATACCTCAGAGAAAAAATGGAACTGCTTAGGAGAATTAAAATGATGTCCTAAGAGCTGTGGCATACCTTGGTTTGGTTCCAGGAGAAACGAAAGAACCTTGCAAAGATCCTGCAATCTGCAGAGGAATTCTGGTAATATAATAAAATTTAGAATGGGAGTGGTCTGTTAAGATTTTCATGTTTAACATTTTAGTATTCACAAACTAACACCCTAAATTAATAGTACTTGCTTTAATTCTTGTTCAATAAATGTTTGTGTTTAAGATATTCAATTTTATGATGTACTTGTTTCCATTCAGAAATGGGAGTTTGAGCTACTGGTCTCCACTGAATTTGTAACAGTGGTAAAAGGAGGAGTGGAATTGATTAGGTACTTAAAAGGGGATTTATAAATGGAGTCTAGGGAATTGTCTGAGATACTAAATTAATACTTTGCATCTTCACAGACATATTACCAAGGAGGAAAATGCTGCTGAAGTCATAGTGAGAGAGGAGCTGGGTCAAAAATAAATAAAGAAGTATTAAACAGACTGCCTATGCTTTGTTGAAAGGTAATAAAAAATGTCAATTGTACTTCAAGTTTTAATCCATTGTCATGACAGAGATCAGAGTTGATGCACTGGCCATAATCTTTAAATCTTCTCAGAACAGGGATGATGGCAGAGAATTATAAAATTACAACTCGAGTATCTGAGGTAATAAAAGGGTGTAAAGATAAGACCAGCAACAGCGCAGCAGTCATTTTAACCTTGATGGTGAGGAAGCTTCTGGAAATAATGTAAGACAAAATTACCAATGACTCTGCCTCAATTAAGGAAAACTAGCATAGATTTGTTCAATGTGAATCATGTTGACTGAATTACTGGAATTTTTGATGAAATAATCAGGATCAATAATGATCAGGACATTGCCATTGATGTGGGGTACCTGAACTTCCAGAAGGCTTTTGATGAAGTGTCACGTGAAATTGGAAGTCATGGAGTAAACTGGATATTAGCAAGAAGGATACGAAATTGGTTGATGACAGGAAACAAGAGTAGTGATGAACAGATGTTTTTTGAACTGGAGAAAGAATTACACAGTGGAGTTTGTTAAGGGTCAACGTTAGGATCCCTACTCTTCCTGCTAAATATTCATGACCTCGACATTGATGTACAGGTTACAATTTCAGAATGTGTGGACAAAGTGAAACTTGGAAGTGTTGTGAACTATGAGGAGGCCAGTGATAAAGTTCAAGATGATGTGGACAGGCAAAATGTAATGCACGGAAATGTGAAGTGATTTATTTTGGTAGGAAGTGTATGGAGAAACAGTATAAAATAAAGGGCTCATTTCTAAAGGGATTACAGGAACAAAGATCTCAGTGCATATGGATACGTCATTTAAAATGGAAGGATAGGTTAAGTGAGCAGTTAAGAAAGCATGAAGTATCCTGGGCTTTTTGAATGGAGTATGGAATACAAAACTTGTATAAAACAATGGCTGAAATTGGAGTATTGTGTTCATTGCTGGGCATGATACCCAGAAGGACTTGAAGGTATTGCAGAGGGTGTAGGAGTGATTATCGAAGACACAGAACCGCTACAGTGATGAAAATTTATAATTTAGTTAAGAATCTCTAAAAAAAAATATTTTTAAGACTTTGCTTCATTTGTAATGGGATAAGTTTCATGTTCCATAGAATCCCTACAGTGTGGGAATGGGCCATTCAGCCCAACAAGTCCACACTGACACTCTGAAGAGCATCCTGCCCAGACCCATTCCCCAACCCTATCCCTGCATTTTCTGTGGCTAGTGCACATAACCTACACATCCCTGAACACTATAGGTAATTTAACATGGTCAATCCACCTAACTTGCACATGTTTGAACTGTGGGTGGAAACTGGAGCACCTGGTGGAAATCACACAGACGTAGGGAGAACGTGCAAACTTCACACAAAGAGTTGCCCAAGGTAGGAATCTAACCTGGATCCCTGGTGCTGTGAGGCAGCAGTGCTAACCACCAAGCCACTGTGCCACCCAACAGCTAGCTGTGCCATCTAAAAGTAACCCTAACCCTATTGTAATTTTCTTGGAATAATAAGAAATTTTGGTCAATGTGACCTGGTGATCACTCCACCTGGAAGCAGTACCAACATGAAGGAAGTTAAGATACAGAAGCTAGGTGAGCAAACAAAATGGAGTGCTGCAGAGCAAGGAGAATGGAAAACACACATTTACAAGGAGCAGTATCTAAGTAATTAGTTAAACAGCACAGAAAGCAAAAGGTAAGTTAGAATATGGATTGTGAATTGGAAAACTCTACTGCTGTTGAAATTTTTCAGAGCTGTCCAGACTGCTTAATAGGGTTAATTAAAGGGATCAGATGGCAGAATTTGTGCCATCAAGACTGTCAGGAACCTCCATAAGGAGGTTCTGCAGAAGTGTGCTATTTAGGCAATGCCCATTGCTGGGGACTTTGGATGCAATAAAACTGCTGGTGAATATGACTGAAAGGCTAAATTAATTGAATGGGAAATTGAGAGACCTGATATACTAGAAGCAGAGTTAGAGAAAACTAAAACTGCATGTGATGCCTTATGTCTAGGGGGAGTTATTAGAGTGCTTGTCATTGTGTAAGATGCATTTAAATTGTTCTGAGGAAGTTCTGAGGAAGGGTCACCGGACCCAAAACATTAATTCTGTTTTTTCCTCCACAGATGCTGCCACACCTGCTGAGCTTTTCCAGCAACTTTGTTTTTGTTCCTGATTTACAGCATCCACAGTTCTCTTGGTTTTTATTTTGTTTATTTTTGTAATTGAAGTATCATTTACCTGTTAATTCATGTTTAATTATCATTGATTCTGATTCATGTTAATGTGAAAGCTACAGAAGGTAGAATCTTGTTGGTATGTTCAGGGAGCATTGAGTAATTTAGTTTATTTTGGTTGAGAGTTCCTGCTTGGGGATTGAAAATCAGGCACGATTCATGAGAATGGCTCAAGGGGAGAGGAACGTCAGTTGTGTAAGTAGTCTGGAGAAGTTTCAGAAACGTAGAAACATAGAAGATAGGAGCAGGAGGAGGCCGTTCAACCCTTCAAGCCTGCTCTGCCATTCTTCATGATCATGGCTGATTGTCCAACTCAATAGCCTAATCCTGCTTTCTCCCCATAACCTTTGATCCCATTCACCCCAAGTGCTTATCTAGTCACCTCTTGAATACATCCAATGTTTTGGCATCAACTGTTTCCTGTAGTAATGAATTCCACAGGCTCACCACTCTTTGCGTGAAGAAATGTTTCCTTATCTCCGTCCTAAATCATCTACCCCGAATACTCATACTATGACCCCTCATTCTGGACACCGCCACCATCGTGAACATCCTCCCTGCATCTACCCTGTCCAGTCCTGTTAGAATTTTGTAAGGCTTATGAACTAGCCCCCTCATTCATCTGAACTCTAGCGAAAACAATCCCAACCTAGTCAATCTCTCCTCATATGTCAGACCCGCCATCCCGGGAATCAGCCTGGTAAACCTACACCGCACTCTCTCGATATCAACAGCATTCTTCCTCAGAAAAGGAGACTAAAATTACACACAATATTCCAGGTGTGGTCTCACCAAGGCCTGTACAACTGCAACCATATATTCCTGCTCCTGTACTCAAAATCTCTTGCAATGAAGGACAACATACCATTTGCTTTTTTTACCACATGTTGCACCTGCATGCCGCCTCCGCCTCCACGCTTACTTCTTTAACCGTGAACCTAACCCTCCCTCTACTGACCCCTTCTCCCGCTTCCAACACACCCCCTCCTCCTGGACACCACCCCAAGGCCTCCTACCCTCCCTCGACCT
>NW_025966494.1:0-41763 GCF_021869965.1 Rhincodon typus
AGGTCGAGGGAGGGTAGGAGGCCTTGGGGTGGTGTCCAGGAGGAGGGGGTGTGTTGGAAGCGGGAGAAGGGGTCAGTAGAGGGAGGGTTAGGTTCACGGTTAAAGAAGTAAGCGTGGAGGCGGAGGCGGCATGCAGGTGCAACATGTGGTAAAAAAAGCAAATGGTATGTTGTCCTTCATTGCAAGAGATTTTGAGTACAGGAGCAGGAATATATGGTTGCAGTTGTACAGGCCTTGGTGAGACCACACCTGGAATATTGTGTGTAATTTTAGTCTCCTTTTCTGAGGAAGAATGCTGTTGATATCGAGAGAGTGCGGTGTAGGTTTACCAGGCTGATTCCCGGGATGGCGGGTCTGACATATGAGGAGAGATTGACTAGGTTGGGATTGTTTTCGCTAGAGTTCAGATGAATGAGGGGGCTAGTTCATAAGCCTTACAAAATTCTAACAGGACTGGACAGGGTAGATGCAGGGAGGATGTTCACGATGGTGGCGGTGTCCAGAATGAGGGGTCATAGTATGAGTATTCGGGGTAGATGATTTAGGACGGAGATAAGGAAACATTTCTTCACGCAAAGAGTGGTGAGCCTGTGGAATTCATTACTACAGGAAACAGTTGATGCCAAAACATTGGATGTATTCAAGAGGTGACTAGATAAGCACTTGGGGTGAATGGGATCAAAGGTTATGGGGAGAAAGCAGGATTAGGCTATTGAGTTGGACAATCAGCCATGATCATGAAGAATGGCAGAGCAGGCTTGAAGGGTTGAACGGCCTCCTCCTGCTCCTATCTTCTATGTTTCTACGTTTCTGAAACTTCTCCAGACTACTTACACAACTGACGTTCCTCTCCCCTTGAGCCATTCTCATGAATCGTGCCTGATTTTCAATCCCCAAGCAGGAACTCTCAACCAAAATAAACTAAATTACTCAATGCTCCCTGAACATACCAACAAGATTCTACCTTCTGTAGCTTTCACATTAACATGAATCAGAATCAATGATAATTAAACATGAATTAACAGGTAAATGATACTTCAATTACAAAAATAAACAAAATAAAAACCAAGAGAACTGTGGATGCTGTAAATCAGGAACAAAAACAAAGTTGCTGGAAAAGCTCAGCAGGTGTGGCAGCATCTGTGGAGGAAAAAACAGAATTAATGTTTTGGGTCCGGTGACCCTTCCTCAGAACTTCCTCAGAACAATTTAAATGCATCTTACACAATGACAAGCACTCTAATAACTCCCCCTAGACATAAGGCATCACATGCAGTTTTAGTTTTCTCTAACTCTGCTTCTAGTATATCAGGTCTCTCAATTTCCCATTCAATTAATTTAGCCTTTCAGTCATATTCACCAGCAGTTTTATTGCATCCAAAGTCCCCAGCAATGGGCATTGCCTAAATAGCACACTTCTGCAGAACCTCCTTATGGAGGTTCCTGACAGTCTTGATGGCACAAATTCTGCCATCTGATCCCTTTAATTAACCCTATTAAGCAGTCTGGACAGCTCTGAAAAATTTCAACAGCAGTAGAGTTTTCCAATTCACAATCCATATTCTAACTTACCTTTTGCTTTCTGTGCTGTTTAACTAATTACTTAGATACTGCTCCTTGTAAATGTGTGTTTTCCATTCTCCTTGCTCTGCAGCACTCCATTTTGTTTGCTCACCTAGCTTCTGTATCTTAACTTCCTTCATGTTGGTACTGCTTCCAGGTGGAGTGATCACCAGGTCACATTGACCAAAATTTCTTATTATTCCAAGAAAATTACAATAGGGTTAGGGTTACTTTTAGATGGCACAGCTAGCTGTTGGGTGGCACAGTGGCTTGGTGGTTAGCACTGCTGCCTCACAGCACCAGGGATCCAGGTTAGATTCCTACCTTGGGCAACTCTTTGTGTGAAGTTTGCACGTTCTCCCTACGTCTGTGTGATTTCCACCAGGTGCTCCAGTTTCCACCCACAGTTCAAACATGTGCAAGTTAGGTGGATTGACCATGTTAAATTACCTATAGTGTTCAGGGATGTGTAGGTTATGTGCACTAGCCACAGAAAATGCAGGGATAGGGTTGGGGAATGGGTCTGGGCAGGATGCTCTTCAGAGTGTCAGTGTGGACTTGTTGGGCTGAATGGCCCATTCCCACACTGTAGGGATTCTATGGAACATGAAACTTATCCCATTACAAATGAAGCAAAGTCTTAAAAATATTTTTTTTTAGAGATTCTTAACTAAATTATAAATTTTCATCACTGTAGCGGTTCTGTGTCTTCGATAATCACTCCTACACCCTCTGCAATACCTTCAAGTCCTTCTGGGTATCATGCCCAGCAATGAACACAATACTCCAATTTCAGCCATTGTTTTATACAAGTTTTGTATTCCATACTCCATTCAAAAAGCCCAGGATACTTCATGCTTTCTTAACTGCTCACTTAACCTATCCTTCCATTTTAAATGACGTATCCATATGCACTGAGATCTTTGTTCCTGTAATCCCTTTAGAAATGAGCCCTTTATTTTATACTGTTTCTCCATACACTTCCTACCAAAATAAATCACTTCACATTTCCGTGCATTACATTTTGCCTGTCCACATCATCTTGAACTTTATCACTGGCCTCCTCATAGTTCACAACACTTCCAAGTTTCACTTTGTCCACACATTCTGAAATTGTAACCTGTACATCAATGTCGAGGTCATGAATATTTAGCAGGAAGAGTAGGGATCCTAACGTTGACCCTTAACAAACTCCACTGTGTAATTCTTTCTCCAGTTCAAAAAACATCTGTTCATCACTACTCTTGTTTCCTGTCATCAACCAATTTCGTATCCTTCTTGCTAATATCCAGTTTACTCCATGACTTCCAATTTCACGTGACACTTCATCAAAAGCCTTCTGGAAGTTCAGGTACCCCACATCAATGGCAATGTCCTGATCATTATTGATCCTGATTATTTCATCAAAAATTCCAGTAATTCAGTCAACATGATTCACATTGAACAAATCTATGCTAGTTTTCCTTAATTGAGGCAGAGTCATTGGTAATTTTGTCTTACATTATTTCCAGAAGCTTCCTCACCATCAAGGTTAAAATGACTGCTGCGCTGTTGCTGGTCTTATCTTTACACCCTTTTATTACCTCAGATACTCGAGTTGTAATTTTATAATTCTCTGCCATCATCCCTGTTCTGAGAAGATTTAAAGATTATGGCCAGTGCATCAACTCTGATCTCTGTCATGACAATGGATTAAAACTTGAAGTACAATTGACATTTTTTATTACCTTTCAACAAAGCATAGGCAGTCTGTTTAATACTTCTTTATTTATTTTTGACCCAGCTCCTCTCTCACTATGACTTCAGCAGCATTTTCCTCCTTGGTAATATGTCTGTGAAGATGCAAAGTATTAATTTAGTATCTCAGACAATTCCCTAGACTCCATTTATAAATCCCCTTTTAAGTACCTAATCAATTCCACTCCTCCTTTTACCACTGTTACAAATTCAGTGGAGACCAGTAGCTCAAACTCCCATTTCTGAATGGAAACAAGTACATCATAAAATTGAATATCTTAAACACAAACATTTATTGAACAAGAATTAAAGCAAGTACTATTAATTTAGGGTGTTAGTTTGTGAATACTAAAATGTTAAACATGAAAATCTTAACAGACCACTCCCATTCTAAATTTTATTATATTACCAGAATTCCTCTGCAGATTGCAGGATCTTTGCAAGGTTCTTTCGTTTCTCCTGGAACCAAACCAAGGTATGCCACAGCTCTTAGGACATCATTTTAATTCTCCTAAGCAGTTCCATTTTTTCTCTGAGGTATGAGATTTTGTAGGGCCCTCTAGCAGCATTCAGCTAAGTGAATGTGCTAACACTGTCCTTCAATTGTGAACTCCCCAGTTCAACCATGACCCTTACTGCATTCTTGTTTATTGAATCAAACTCAAAAATGCCTCTGGTTTCTGATAGACACATGCTTTTGATTTGATCTGTTTTGGAGCTTTTGACCCAGAGTTCAACTATATCTTTGTGAGAAATCGCACAGATAGAACCAAAACCCAAAATAAAACCGTCTCTGAAGTCTATCCCTGTGGTATCATGACATGTATAAATGTCCCAGATAAAGTGCTAACTTTATCTTCAAAATAAATCTTTGATTCTGAAACCCACATGAATAATTTACATCTCTGATGGGGACAACTGCAGTAAGTCTGGTCCATTAGAAAACTAAGGCACAATTTATTATTTTCACATCTCAGACTCTGACTATTAACCAAATTGAATTGGCTTTGAATTGTAATTAACTTAGGACTCTTCCAGTTTCTCAAACGTGGGTTTCTCCATAAAAAGTTTTTCAGTTTCTGGAATTAAGTTTTAAATATTTGAATTCTAAAATTAGGTATCCATGATATAAACTTTTAAAATATTTATATGCTTTTAAAGACTTTGGGATTCCCTTTTATATTACCTGCCAGCGTCTTCTCACATTCTCTCTTTGCTCCTTGTTCATTTATTAACCCCTCTAAAACTTTAATATCCAGCATGGTTCTCATTTATCTTAGCCACCTGATATCTGTCATATACATAATTTTCAGCTTCATCTCACTCTGTTTCCTCGAGCATCCATGTATAGTATTATTTGTCCACCTTTCTCCTTGGTGAGAACACACCTTGACTCTGCTATCCCCTTTCTAAAGGTGGCCTATTGTTCTGCTACAGTTTTGCTTTTCAATCTTAATTTTAATTGAATTAGATATTTGTTTGTGAATTGATTGCTTCTGTTTGAGGAGTGAAAGTGCTTGTAGATTGCTTATCTTTGAAGTATAATTGTATCTGGACATGATTCACTTTCAGTGATTCTACAACTTACACTTTGAATCAGGAGCCAAATACATAAATCAGGCAAAAAAATAAGAGATAAATCTTTTAAAGATTTATTTTTTTTTTGTTTTTCCTCAAGGATATATTGTACACCAAATATCCAATTGGCAGTAAAGCGCATTCCAATGTGTAAGAAGCGAGAACAGTCAGGCGCTCCGTTTACAAACACTATGTTGAAATGTATCCACCATACAAAACGCATGTTGAGAACATACAAAAAATACACGCCTACTTGGTAGGTAACAGTAACATCTGGGCTCTGAATCTATTTACACTTAGATTACAAAAATATACTTTAGATTTTTTTGCTTACATTTGAAAGAAATGTTCATTTGGCATTTCTTCCCCTTCCCTCTAATATTCGTTCCATCAGCAAAGTGCCTTCAGTGACCATCTCTTTCACCTTTAAGGCTTTAATGCAGTGTATCCACTAATAGACACACGTCAGCAAGCTACACATAGAAGGCACACAGACTGCTTATAGTTTTAAAACAAACTGAGAGACAAAGAAAGGTTCTGCCACTAGGCAAGTACGGATGTGACCTCCACAGAATAACAAACATCTCCTGCACATGCTGGCACCTCATTGCATTCCAGGTATGCTTTTTGTTTCATTGAAAGGAACTGATGATAGCATTTGCACAATGGAAAGGTTTCCCAAAGGTCCCACCAACTCCAAATAATACAGGATGGAATATGCAAACATCCCCCCCCCCAACCCCATTGAATAATCTTCACATGAATAGCATCTGCAGAATTGTGAAGGGGTAATGCTTGGCGTACAAGTACACAATAGCTAGGTGAAGTTTATTTATATAAAAACAAGTTCAATGTTGGAGACTCGAACAATTTCAGATCTCAATTGTCCTTGGTGTTAGAGTGGATGCAATCTCAGAGGACGGGGAGGTCACTGATGGATAACTGTTGGTTACGACTGAGGAATGGTAAGTGTTAGTGACTAGGGACTCAAAGGAGGTACTGACTATTGTAGAAGGGTAAGTGTTAGTGACTGAGGAATCAAAAGAGGTGCTCACTTCTGCAGAGGGGTAGGTATTGGTTACTGGGGACTCAAAGGAGGTACTGACTATTGTCGAGAGGTAAGTGTTAGTGACTGGGGATTCAAAGGAGGTGCTGACTATATTGGACGGGTAAGTGCTAGTGACTGGGGATTCAAAGGAGGTGCTGACTATAGCGGAGGGGTAAGTGGTAGTGACTGGGGATTCAAAGGAGGTGCTGACTATAGTGGAGGGGTAAGTGCTAGTGACTGGGGATTCAAAGGAGGTGCCCACTATTGTGGAGGGATAAGAGTTAGTGACCGGGGACGGGAAGGAGATTGCCGGCGGGCTGGAAATACACAGGGCTTTGTCGACTTTCTTTTCCTTCTGCCTCAGGTGAATCTTGGTGTGTCTTTTCCGCTCATCGCTTCTGGCGAATTTCCTGCCGCAGACTTCGCAGGCAAACGGTTTCTCGCCGGTGTGCGTGCGAATGTGAGTGGTGAGGTGGTCGCTCCGGCTGAAGTTCCTCATGCAGATGCGGCACTGGAACGGCTTCTGTCCGGTGTGGATACGGATGTGGCGGGTCAGCTCGTCCGAGCGGGAGAAGCGGCGGTCGCAGGTCTCCATGGGGCAGGCATACGGCCGCTCGTGTGGAGGGGTCTTGCTGGGCCGGTTCGGGTACTTCCTCAGCCTGCAAGGTTTGGTCAGCTGCGAGTGGTAAGTGACCGTGTTCTTGGTCTCAGGACAGCTGCCCTGGTTGGCTATTGCCTTGATGGTGGACAGTGGGATGAGAGAGGGCTGGCCTCTCGGCTCCACGCTCTGGAATGGTTTCTGTTCTGTACTATCCAGGTTCAGATCGTCTTGCTGCGAGAATAGATAGTCCGGGATCATTGGCAGCTGAAAACCTTTGTTGTTGGAGCAAGTCGGGTACTGGATCGAGCTGGGGCCACTGGGGAAGCTGTCCGACTGGCCCGGGAACATCTCCGAGCTGGAGCCGTTGAAGCCGGTCGAGGCTGTCGGGCACATCGCCTCGGAGTCGCTGTCCTGGTTGGCTGAAACCGGGTTGTTGCTGCTGCTCATACTGACGATGCCGCTGACCAGGCTGAAAAGGGGCTCCGGCCACAAGCTGTTGCAGCTGGAAGCCGGTTCCAAAGAGAAACGGCCCGTGTAGGCGATGGACGGGAGGCGGCAGCTCTGCGCTGAATACGGCTCCATGAGGTTCTTCTCGGCTCCGGGAGAGATATCTGTAAAAGTGTCTGCAAGGAGGAAGCAAGAGCCGTTTAATAGATTACGTCCAACAACAACCAGCGAGAATCACGACCTCATTCTAACTGTATTGTTTTGGTTAAAAATGAATATGTGCGCATTTTGTATACATGTGTCTGCTTGAGACAACTTGTCAGCATGTCTATAGGTGTCCCTGTGTGCTAGTCCAATGTGTGTCTATCTGTATTAATATCTCAGTGAATGTGTTAATGTTTGTCACTATCTTTGTAAATAGATGTATGCAAGTATCTGCATCGGTGTAAACGTATCTGTTTACCTCTGTGCATACCTGTATAAGTGTGTGTATATATCTGTGTTTGGACTTTCCTGTGCATGTGTGAGTGGGAGGGAGGGGTGATTCCCGTGTGTAGGACGTTCCGGTCCTCTCCCTCTCGGTATTCCCTGCTAGGTGCTCGCTCGCGGGTGGTGTTTCCTGACGCTGTACCGTCATAAATAATGCAGAACACAAGATTCCCAATGTCCTCTCAAATCGAGTGGACAGCGTCCTAAGGTCTGCTGCACACTTGTGAGCGGTCAGTGGACGCGGTCCTTTGTCATCATTATTAACACCGAGCTGCTAGGGGGCGAGCGAGCTCGACAGGGGGTTTGAGAGTCTGGAGACTCTCGGCCGAGGACTCACCTGCTGACAGATGCTCGAACTGCTGCAGGGGTTCCCCATAAAACGGCTGGTCGGTGGAGGCTGTCACTAACGTGCCGGTCATCATCACCTCTTCCAGCTTCTGGTAAGTGTCCACCGACTGGTACAGCGGCTCCGTGAGCAAGGGCGGCAGGATCTCGGCTTTAGTCACCATCTCAGCCTCCGATATAGCACAGAGAGTGGGAGTGAGGGAGAGCACAGGGGGAGCCCAGGGACAGCCTAGGCTGTGTTTGGTTGCAGGGAGGCCAGGCTGCTCTGCGGTCCGCTGTGCAGGGCTGTCCGCTGCGGCGCTGTCCCTGCCCGGTTCGGTGTTGGTATCCCGGGCCGGGCCCTGGCTCTCTGAATCTCTCTCTGGCTGGCTGACTGAATAATTTCCGCGCCGGCACGGGGGGAGCGCCTTCTATTTAACAGGTTCCGCTCTACCCAGCCGCTGACGTACATGCCCATATAAGGAGCTGCGGAAGCCCATTTTTGGGCAGCTCCCGGCCGGCAATCCGTGACGTCACGGGACCGGGGACACCCCTCCCCCAGGGCCGGAGAAGGAGGGTTCCCCTTCCCCCAACCCCAGAGTAGACAGCGCACATTAGACAGGCAGCAGGGTTTCGCACATTGCCCGATACGCCCCTCCAGTCCGGGACGCCAACACCCTCCCAGACTGGGGACAACCTTCCCCGGAAGACCTCAGGATCGCCACTCCATATTTGGGCACGCCGCACCCACTGCCCATGTTTGGGCATCCGCCGGGCAAGGTTTGCTACCCAAATAAGGAGCTTCCGGCGACATAGGCTGAAAGTGCTGGAGCAGCAGAGCCGAGAAGAGCCGAGTGGGACCGAGGCGGTGCAGCAACAAACACACACACACAGCGAAGTATTGCGTTTCCTGCAGAAATCCAATGTTTCGGATCATGGGCCAAACATCTGGGGGAACACCATGACACGCAGTTGCTTCACAGCGCCGGGGATCCGGGTTCGATCTAGCCTTGGTAACTGTGTGGAGTTTGCACATTCTCCCCGTGTCTGCCTGATTTTGCTCTGTGTATTCTGGTTTCACCCCACATTCCAAAGACGTGCAGGTTAATGTGGGTTAGCCATGGTAAATGCAGGGTTACGGGGATAAGGTGGGTGATCCCATTAGAAGGTCAGTGCAGACTCGAAGGGCCAAATGGCCTCTTTCCGCTCTGTAGGGATTCTGTTATTCTACCTTCCCCAATACAAATCCAACAAGCCACAGCACAGCTGGAATATTCCCCAGCTCAGCTCCCACAGCTCTAATATTCTCCAGCATATCTCCAACATTCTCCAGCATATTTGCAACATCCCCCAACTTAGCTCCCATATCTCCAGCATTCCCACAGACAAATCCAGCAATCCACAGCACTGTTCCAACATTCACCAACACAGTTCCAATATTCCCCAGCACCGGTTGTACAGCTCTCACACTATCCAGTACTGCTCCAACATTCACAGCACAGCTCCCACATTCCCCCAGCACATCTCCAACATTCCACAGCTCAGTTCCCACAGATCCAATATTCTCCAGAACAGCTCTAACATTCCCCAGCATATTTGCAAGATTCTCCAGATCAGCTCTCGCAGCTCCAATATTCCCTAGCACAACTCCAACATTCTCCAGCACAGCTTCTACATTGTCCAGCACAACTCCAATGTTCCACAGCAAAGCTGTTGCATTCTCCAGTAAAGTTCCAAAACTCCCCAGCACTGCTTCAACAATCTCTACACAGATGTCACATGCCCCCACACTGCTCCAAAAATCCCTACACAGCTCTATCATTCACCAGCACTGTTCCAACATGCCCTAGCATAGCTCCAACAATCCCCAGCTGAGCTCTCACAGGTCTAATATTCTCCAGCATAACTCCAACATTTTCCAGCAAGCTCTAATATTCCCCAGCGCATTTGCAACATTCCCCAGCTCAGCTTCAACAATCCCTATTAGATCCCACATTCCCCTTCACCGCTCCAACATCTCCCATCAGAGCTCTAACATTCTCCAGCAAAGCTCCAACGTTCCCCATCACAGCTCCAACATTTAGCAGTACAACTCTAATATTATCCAGCACCACTTCAACATTCTCCAGCATAGTTTCAACACTCAGCAGCAAAGCTTTAACATCCTCCAGCACTGCTCCAACATTCACCAGCACAGCTTCACAATTCACCATTTCAGCTCCAACCTCCCCAGCACAACTTCAACTCTCCATGTACGGATTGTGTATTTTTATATTTGTGTCTTCTCAATTGTAAACTGAGCCAACAAAAGAACATGTTTTGAAACCAGAGTTTAAAAAGATTACATCATCTTCTTAAAGCAGGTAACGTGATACTGTTGTTGCAAGTACTATTTGTTCTCTTCAGTAAGCCATTTTAAATCAGAAGAACCTGAGATTATCTTTTCTTCAGCACTTGCTGTTGGCGGTGACTTCTAATTAATAAGAAACCTTTTACAAGTGAACCAGCCAGCCTGTGCCTCTTGTAAACCGGTGGAAGCATCCAGAGAAGGATAACTGAGAAGAAGCATTCTGGCCAACATGAGGATGATCAGAATCATGTCAGTAACCCTTGTGAACAGAAACTACTGAACTTTACCTCCATCAATAATCATGTTTTTTCTCCCTTTCCATGACTCTGTGCATGTGTAAAGGGGTGTGTATAAGGTAATTACAATATTAATCAGTAGTGTCATGTGCCAACACTTCTGAATTTTACCTGTAACTGGAGTCTAATTACTTGTAATAAGAAGTAATTTTTGGTAAGTGCAGAAGCGTGGTCCTGGTTTTCTGTCAACCTGGGTCTGAAAGGTAAATTGAGGAAACTTTGTGTACATTTGTGTTGCGAAGTTGTGTAGAGTGCTTGTGGTTTGGGAGGTAGGAAGTTAGTATTTGGTGTTTGTAAAGTGTTGGGGTGGGGGCAATTATTGCATGGTCCCTTTAGAAGGTGATGTGCTTTTTCTATGGTTAGAGATTTAAAATGTAGCAGCTTGAAAGTTTCTAAGTATACAGACAGTACCTGCATTGAAACATTTGTATCAAAAGACTGAAAGGTTAGCAGGCCAAGCAGCAGCTTTCTCCAAGACAAGTTTTGAATTTAGCCAATAGATCTGAACCAGGCACTTAGGTACTAAAAACCAACTAAATTTTAATCTGATGGTTTTGACAACATAAGACCAATCCTATTGTAAGAAATATTAATATGTCATCAAGGATATAAAAGAAGGCGGCATTTGAACAAAGACTAGAGAGCTAACTACCAACTGCCAGAGTTAACAGTCGTCAGCTCGCAAGAGAGGATCACTTCCTCTCACAGTCTCCTCTAAGTCATAGAAAAAACACCACCTAAATAACAAAGGTATCATGGTACAACTAGTTAATGCTCCTGACAGAAGAATTGATGGAGAAGGCATTCCTGACCGAAGAATCGACAGAGAAGGCACAAGGACATTCCGGAAGACACGTAACCTGACTGTGATTTCGAGAGACCAAATTCTATTGTTTTAAAAGTATAACTGGGCCTTGTATTGATTGGAACAGCATACCATTAGAATCTTGCTTTATTCACGAACAGTTAGTAGTTAGAAAGGATTTATTCAATTTGTTAATAGTTTAGTTAATTTGTTCACTGTCAGAGTTAGATAAATAAATTGTGACTTATGGATTGTAAAGTGAGTGTTAAGGATTTATTTTATTTAACCACTAGAAGTTGCTGAAAGGCTGGTTACACCACTTTTCACACTCCTTTTATAGATTATAGGGAGAGTTGCTCCTCTTTGGGTGTTTTAGTTTTTATTTCATTGGGGATTGGTGGGGATCAATCTTTATAACATGTGAAAATCTTTAATTTTTGTGATGACTCCAGGAATAGTGATGCTTAATTTCCAGTGCACTACCCCAGTAAATTATAACAATGTTTGGGAGCTTTTAGGTTTGAAACTGAGGCAATGTGGATGTGTGAGCATGATATTACTAAACAACGCAGGTGAAGGAAAACACTAGGTCTGTGCTGCATTTAAAACAAAGCTCTGGGAATGCTAAAAAGATTTCCTGCAGGAGGCAAAGTTGCCCCTTGCAGTTTTAAGGAAATTTCAAAGACCATGTTCATTGACTTGATGGGTAAATTGGAGGCAGCATTGCTTGAGAGAGCTAGAAAGGTAGAGATGATTGAGGGATTAGCATAACACTTGTGCTTAAAGGAATTACAAGAGGCTAGGTATCCAGAGATGTAACGTCAGGATTGGGTGATATTCAGTTACAGTTAAAGACTGCCGGGCCACTGGAATTCTGGGCTGAAAGCTGCAACCAAAGTGGGCCATCCACGTTGTGACTCTGAAATCTTGGGCCGCAAGACTCCACACAATCATGAAGCCACCCCAAGGGCCCGCCTTGTTGCCAGTCTTGGGAAGGAAGACCTCACAAAAGCCGTCCAAAGGAATCCCAGGCGACTAGAACAAAAACAAAGTTGCTGGAAAAGCTCAGCAGGTCTGGCTGCATCAGTGAAGGAAAAAACAGCGTTAACGTTTCAGGTCCAGTGACCCTTCCTCAGAACTGATAGTGGCTTGGAAAATGTCAGTTTATATGCAGAAAGTAGGGAGGTGGGTGGGGTAGGGAGTAAACGATAGGATAGAGTCCAAATAGCGAGAAAGACAGTTGGACAGACAAAGGAGTTGCTAACGATCAGGCTGGGAGGGTGAATAGTTGTTAGTGGGGACTGTCAGTGACTAATAACCGGGGGTGTGTAATGGCAGGCTATGTGGTAACAAGGCCTGGTGTGTGGAGTAGGCGGCTGGGACATGGGAGAGTTTAGGCCCTAAAATTTTTGAATTCAATGTTGAGTCTGGAGGGCTGTAGGGACCCCAAGCGGAAAAGAGGTGTTGTTCTTCCAGATTGCGCTGAGCTTCACTGGAACACTGCAGCAAGCCAGAGACAGAGATGTTGGCCAGGGAGCAGGGTGGTGCATTAAAGTGGCAGGCAACAGGTAGTACAGGGTCTTTGTTGCGAGCAGAATGTAGATGTTCTGCGAAGCGGTCACCAAGTCTACGCTTCATTTCCCCAATGTAAAGGAGACCACATTGTGAGCAGCGAGTGCAGTAGACTAGATTCTGGGAAGTGCAGGTGAAGTGTTGCATCACCTGGAAGTTATGTTTGGGCCCTTGGGCGCTGGGGAGGGAGGAGGTAAATGGGCACGTGTTGCATCTTCACCAATTACAGGGGTAGGTGCTGTAGGGCTGTAGGGAGGTGTTGAGGGTGAAGGAAGTGTGGACCATGGTGCCCTGGAGGGAATAGTCCCTGCGGAAGGTGGACAAGGGAGGGGAGGGGAATATGTGTCTGGTGGTGGCTTCTCGCTGGAGGTGGCGGAAATGGTGCCTGATGATCTTCTGGTTGTGGATGCTGGTGGGATGGTAGGTGAGGATAAGGGGAACCCTATCGCTGTTGCAGGAAGGAAGAGAAGGGGTGAGGACAGAATTGCGGGAGATGGGTCAGACCTGGTTGAGGGCCCTGTCAACAACGGAGGTGGGGAATCCTCAGTTGAGGAAGAAGGTGGACATTTCGGAGGCTCCCTTGTCGTAGTTGGCCTCATCTGAACGTAAGCGACGGAGACAGAGGCACTGAGAGAATGGGATGGAGTTTTTACAGGAAGCAGGGTGTGAGGATGTATAGTCCCAGAGAGCTGTGGGAGTCAGTGGGTTTGTAGTGGATATTAGTGGCCAGTCTATCCCCAGAAATGGAAACAGAAATGTCGAGGAAGGGAAGGGAGGAGTCAAAGATAGACCAGGTGAATGTGATGGCAGGGTGGAAATTGGAGGCGAAATTGATGAAGTTTTCCAATTCCAGACGAGAGAGGGATGCAGCACCGGTGATATCATCGATGTATCGGAGAAAGATTTCTGGGTGGGGGCAGGAATAGGACTGGAACAAGGAATGTTCCACGTACCCCATGAAGAGGCAGGCATATCTAGAGCCCATGCGGGTACCCATAGCAACCCCTCTTACCTGAAGAAAATGAGAGGAGTTGAAAGAGAATTTGTTGAGGGTGAGGACAAGCAGAGGCTGAAGCTCAAGCCACTAGATGTTGAGCTGAAACCATCACATCGCCAAAGCTGCTGCCGACCCATCCAATGGAATCATGGGCTGTGCTGCTGAAGACACCGAAGCAGACCAAAGCCAGATGCGGTCACAACGGCCATGAGGAACCGCCATCACAGCCACATCAGTTGCACAAAACATCCCTGCTCCACCTCTTCGACATCGCCTCTGTCGATACAGCAGCAGATATTAGTTGCCAATACTCACCCCTCCGCCAGCCACCTGCTTGATGCCGCTGCCAGAGTCCCACTCTGAGCTCAACAGTGACCTCGCTGTCATCCATTAGAGTCCTGCTTCAGGCTCACCAACCTCCGTCATGCTCCAGACCTCGATGAAGCCACTTTCCTACTGCCTTCCACCAAAAAAGGAGAAAGTAAATAAAATAAAAGTGGACAGAGTGACGTGCCCTGGGTACAGGCACCCAGATGCTGCCTACTACATCACCTAAGTGTGACAGACAGTAACAGGAGAAAATTACAGGGATAATGAGGGAGAGGGAGAGGAAGATGCGGACAGTTCTCAATTTGAACTCTCTACAGTTTGACTAGTTAACAGAGAAATATTGGGACAGTTAGATTCTGTGTTCTCATATTGAAAGGGAGGACAATGGGAGGATTTTGTAAACTACTGAGAAAGTATGAGGTAACCTGTACAGGCACACTTGGATTTTACTACATTCACTCAGCCTGATGTGGACATGGGAGAGTCAGGACTGAGAAAACAATATCTTTATTATCTGATCCCAGAGCAACAAGCTTAGGTGGAAACAGACATTTAGAACATGCTGGAAAACCACTTGATTGAACCTGGTCAAAGCAGCTGGAATTCACCAATAGTGTTAGTTCCTAAATTGAAGGATCAAGTAGTCTTTGTATAGGTTATGGAAAGGTGATTTTTTTTGTTCAATTGTGGCACGTGGGCATCACTGGCTGGCCAGAGTTAATGCGCATCCCAAGTTTTCCTTGAGAAGATGGTGGTGAGCTGCCTTTTTGAACCACTGTAGCTCATGTGCTATAGGGAGACTCCATAATGCTATAAAGGAGGGAATACCAGGACTTTGATGCAGCCAGAGTGAAGGAACTCTGTTATATATCCAAATCAGGAAGGTGTGAGGCTTGGAAGGGAACTTGCAGGTGATGGTGTTCCCATATATCTGCTGCCCTTGTCCTTCTAAATGCCAGAAGTCCGTGGTTTTACAAAGTAAGTAGTTTTGGTGAATTTCTGCAGTGCATCTTGTAGATGGTACACACTGCTGCTACTGAGTTTCGGTGGTGGAAGGAGTGGGATGTTTGTGGATGTGGTGTCAAACAAGTGGGCTGCTTTGTCCTGGATGTTGTCAAGCTTCTTGAGTGTTGTTGGAGGTAGTCTCATCCTGGCAAGTGGGGAATATTCCATCACACTCCTGACTTGCACATTGTAAATGGTGGACAGGCTTTGGGAGGCAGGAGACGAGTTACTCGTTGCCGGATTCCTAGCCTCAGATGTGCTTTTGCAGCCACTGTATTAATATGGTGAGTCCAGTTGAGTTTCTGATCAATGGTAATCCTCAGAATGTTGATAGTGTGGGATTCGCAGTTGCGTACACAATTTCATGGTTGGAAGATTGCATTGATAGGATTAGCCATGTCTCATTCCATTCTAAGACTAATCTATTGAAGGGCACTGCAAGTGCCATTAACATCAAGGATGAAAGATATATCCACTTTTGTTACACCGAACCAATTATATCAATGTAGAATGATGCCATTTGGGTTAAAGAAAGTGTCAGCTACATTCCAGAATCAAATCATAGCTGGAGTTTGTAACTGTGTAGTGTATTTGGAGGATGTTTTATTATATATAATATCATTTGGGAAGAACACAAGACAAGTCAAAGACCTATTTAAGGAATACAGTTCATGGCTAAGTAATACATTTAAACAAACGTGAATTTGAAACTCAAGTGTGACTTACTAGGGACATATGGTTGGATAAGGGCAGTAAACGTGAAGGCTCTAAAAGCATTAAAACGAAGATCTGCAGTTGCTGAAGATCTGAAACAAAAACAGAAATTGTTGGTGAAACTTAGCAGGTCGGGCAGCATCTGGGGAGGGAAAGCCCAGTTAAGTTTTTGAGTCTGACGTGGCTTCATCAGCTTTCTCCTCCTATGTGGCCAGACCTTCTGAGTTTCATTAGCAATTTCTGTTTTGGCTTTAATAGAATTCCTTGTTCCTAAAAGTAAATGAGAAATCATGAGGTTTATAGGAATATGTGCATTTTAATGGAAATTTGTGCATAATTTCAGTACAATAGCTGTACCTTTAATAAATTTGTTTCGAACAAAATACAGCAAAAGTGTTATAGCCAGCAGAAAGCCAGGTGGCCTTTGAGAAACGGAAGGTAATCTTAATAACTGAACCATTTGGCCCCCCTTGATTTTTTAAATCTTTCTAAATGGTGTTTGGTGCCAGTGACTTCAGGATGGGTGGTGTCTTGTTGCAGGATGTGTCAGGAATAGAGAAGCCAATGGGGCGTTTCTCTAAGAAACTAAACCAGTATCAGAATAAGTGTTTTACCTTGGAAAAGGAGACTTTGGAATAGTTGTAAGTTCTTCAATATTTCGAAGTCTATGTCTGACACAGAAACAAGGAAACTCTAATTTGCACTGATCATAATTCACTGGCCTTCATTGAAAAATTTAAAACTCAGGACATGAGGTTATTCAGATGGACACTCTTCTCTTTCCAAGTTTTTCCCCTCCATTTGTAACCCCTTTTTATGTCTGTGTGTGAGTAAGAGGAATTTTAAAGAGGAATGCGAGCTTTAATTGGTAACGTTATATGCCAATGGTTCATAACTGTTTATCTGTAACTAGAGACGAATTATTTGTAATACATAGTAATTTGTGCTAAGTATAGAAACATTGTCCATGCTTTTGGCCAACCAGTCTAAAAGTAGGGGAATCTTGGAGTATTTAAAAATTTTAACTTTTGTGATGAGATGGACTTAATTTCCAGCTACCCTAGTGAGAACGGATGCCAATACAGCTCCCAAACCTTCTAGCAGCGCTCCAACAATGCCCACCACAGCTCCAAAATTTTCCAGCACAGCTCCACAATTTACTAGAGATAGTGAGAACTGCCGATGCTGGAGTCAGAGATAACACAGTGTGGTGCTGGAGAAACACAGCAGGCCAGGCGGCATCAGAGGAGTAGGAAAGTTGACGTTTCGGGTCGGGGCCCTTCGCGTCAACTGTTCTACTCCTCTGATGCTGCCCGGCCTGCTGTGTTCCTCCAGCTCCACACTGTGTTATCTCTACAATTTACCAGTACACTTTCAACATCCCTCAGCACAGCTCCAATATTTTCCAGCATTGCTCCAACATTCCCCAGCACAGTTCTAAGGGTCACCAGCACAGCTCCCAAATTCCCCAGCATAGCTCCAACATGCCTTGTCACAGCTCTAGCATTCCCCAATACCGTTTCGGGGATCCCACCAGAGGTCTAGCCCTGAATCCCAAAATAACGTCTGGCTTCTGAAATGAGCTGTAGGAGACTCCCCCCTTATTGGAACGGTGTCTCTCTTCGAGTTGTGGGCGACAAACTAGATTTGCCATGTACTTCTGAGAGTTTTGTTAGATTTAACTTGCTACATGTATCATTTTTATTTGTAAAATGGATTCCTGCCATCATCGCCTGCTGCAGTTTGCAGTCACGTTATATAATACTTCCTGTTCCTTGTGCTTTGCAGCATTCCCTCCCTTTGTGTTCTTCCCCCCTCTCTATCTCTTCTTCCGTCTCCCTCTTGCTATTTCCTGTGGAGATTTCCCTCGGTTTGTTTTCTGGATGTCTCTGGGGTCACTAATGTTATTTGCTTCGAAAATCAGACGATGTGCCGGCAGCAGCCTCGGATTGGGGATGGGAGGAATAGTTTT
The DNA here is from genome assembly GCF_021869965.1 of Rhincodon typus. Taxonomy (NCBI): domain Eukaryota; kingdom Metazoa; phylum Chordata; class Chondrichthyes; order Orectolobiformes; family Rhincodontidae; genus Rhincodon; species Rhincodon typus. The sequence goes on from NW_025966494.1 coordinate 17,829, forward strand.
ACTTGCTGCAGTAATGTAGACGCAGCTTATCCTGAGGGGAGGGGAGCTCCAGATCCACACAGGGATTCAGCAGAGAAACTAACGCCAGGTTTCTGCAGACGGGATCCCTGCTGTTGCGGGGGTGTTTTGTTGCAGAACACACCCATGTGATGAAAGCTGGGCGGGTTTACTGTGATGTCCTCCATTTCATTCCCAGAACCTGCATAACTCCGACTTTCACTGAGCCTCGTGTAGCAGCGACGAGTCATGAAAACACAAACCTGCTCCTGACAGCCAGCTCTGTGCCTGAGGGAGAAGGGACAGAGAGTGAGAGAAAGAAAGAGAGAGACAAGGATTGAGGGAGAGCTGGGGAAGGGGAGAGACGTGCTTGGGATGCTGTAAGAGGACAGTTCCACTGTGTGAGGTCAGGAATCGCTGCCTCAGGCATCCCCCGCGTTTCCCAGGAAATCTGTGCACACACCAGTCATTCCCTTAGCTCAGAGAACAGGTTGCAGAAAACATAGCTGCCAATCTTAGCACGCTGGTTCATTGGCAAACTGCCTGCTGTAGAAACAAGCCTTTATTTCCAAAAATTGTCTCAATTTCCACAGTTCCAATTTGACATTACATCAAGTTCAATACAGACTGGTTTCATTCAATTCAGGACCCAAGCTTTACTCAGTTTATATTTACTATGTATAGTTCACGTTAAACATAGTCGGCTCTCAATGACTTGGAGACAGTAGGGACTGTAGATGCTGGAAGCCAGAGTCAATAGATGTGAGAGTGGAAAAGCACTGCAGGTCAGACAGCATCCTAGAAGCAGGAAAGTCAACGTTTCAGCCCGAAACCTTCAAATGGACTTCGTCAGGAGTTGGCTCTCAGCCTGATATATGAAGCTGAAAGGCCTTAGACCTTTCTCCATTGTGCCTCTGTAATCGTGGCTGCGTCTCGCATGTGGTCCTGAACCCATGACTGTGCTAGTCTGTAACACTTGTTCGAAATGGACAAGCAGGTTTCCACCTCCACCACCACCCCCCCCCCCCCCCACCCCAGCCCCCATTCCCCGTAGAAGCACGCTGCTTACTGCTGACCCCAACAGTCAGCGTGCTCCCAGTTTTGATTGCTCTTTATAATAGACTGTCGCCAGGGGTGATAGACTGCCCCCAGTACAGAGAGACTGTCCTCAGTGAAGAGAAACGGCCCAACCCTTCCAATGAGAGACAGACGTTCGCCCCCGACCATCCCCCCAACAAACACACATCCCTCCTCCCACCCGAGAGAGAGACTGTTCCCAGGTGAAAGAGAGACTGCACCATTAGAAAATCACTATCCCCAGCAGAGACAGACTGCCTCCCAGTTGAGAGATACGCCCCTAGTGCTGAAAAAATGCCCAAAGAACAGACAAACTGCTCCCCGTGCAAACAGACTGCCCCCAGACAAACAGCGACTTCCCCAGTACAGAGAGTCTGACCCCTGTACAGAGAACCTTGTCCCTGTGACGACAGGTTAGATTTAGACTACCCATCCCCCACACTCTCCCTGTTCTAGTGTACAGTTGGCCTATTGCCAGGTCAGGCATTTTCTGACGCAGTCAGATCACAGTGAGGATGCGCGGCTCAACCTCAACCTCCAGCTCTTTGCTGCGATATAAATTCAAATGTGCAGTTTGCGTCATTCAGTTTAAGGCAGGGTCTCCCAAAGAGGCAGTTCCCGTCCTCTCTGCAGAACCAGCTCTGCATTCAGCTCCAGTTGTTATTGACGTACACACAGGAATGGCCCATTAGCAGAGCCAAAAACAGGGTATCCCCAATCACAGAGAATCCTCAGCAGTCAAAGCAGCCGACCAGTATTATTGACAGGGACAGCATACAGGTGACAGTGGGAAGCGCCTAAACACTGCAGCCAGTTCTCAACGTATCTGTGTATGACATGGATGACACTGTCGCAATGGTTTATATTTATACAAAGGTATATATTTATACCTTTCAGAAAATATCCTAACATGCATCACAGGAGATTTCTGCATCATAATATCACACATCGAACATAGAACATAGAACATTACAGCGCAGTACAGGCCCTTCGGCCCTCGATGTTGCGCCGACCTGTGAAACCAATCTGAAGCCCATCTAACCTAAACTATTCCATTATCATCCATATGTTTATCCAATGACCATTTAAATGCCCTTAAAGTTGGCGAGTCTACTACTTTTGCCGGCAGGGCATTCCACGCCCTTACTACTCTCTGAGTAAAGAACCTACCTCTGACATCTGTCCGATATCTATCACCCCTCAATTTAAAGCTATGTCCCCTCGTGCTAACCATCACCATCCGAGGAAAAAGGCTCCCACTGTCCACCCTATCTAATCCTCTGATCATCTTGTATGCCTCTGTTAAGTCACCTCTTAGCCTTCTTCTCTCTAACAAAAACAGCCTCAAGTCCCTCAGCCTTTCCTCATAAGACCTTCCCTCCATACCAGGCAACATCCTGGTAAATCTCCTCTGCACCCTTTCCAATGCTTCCACATCCTTCCTATAATGCGGTGACCAGAACTGTACGCAATACTCCAAGTGCGGCCGCACCAGAGTTTTGTACAGCTGCAACATGACCTCATGGCTCCGAAACTCAATCCCTCTACCAATAAAACCTAACATACCGTACACCTTCTTAACAACACTATCAACCTGGGTGGCAACTTTCAGTGATCTATGCACATGGACACCGAGATCTCTCTGCTCATCCACACTACTAAGAATCTTACCATTAGCCCAGTACTCTGTATTCCTGTTACTCCTTCCAAAGTGAATCACCTCACACTTTTCCGCATTAAACTCCATTTGCCACCTCTCAGCCCAGCTCTGCAGCTTATCTATGTCCCTCTGTAACCTGCAACATCCTTCCGCACTATCCACAACTCCACCGACTTTGGTGTCATCCGCAAATTTACTAACCCATCCTTCTACGCCCTCATCCAGGTCATTTATAAAAATGACAAACAGCAGTGGCCCCAAAACAGATCCTTGAGGTACACCACTAGTAACTGAACTCCAGGATGAACATTTCCCATCAACCACCACCCTCTGTCTTCTTACAGCTAGCCAATTTCTGATCCAAACCGCTAAATCACCCTCAATCCCATGCCTCCGTATTTTCTGCAATAGCCTACCATGGGGAACCTTATCAAACGCTTTACTGAAATCCATATACACCACATCAACCGCTTTACCCTCATCCACCTGTTTGGTCACCTTCTCAAAGAACTCAATAAGGTTTGTGAGGCACGACCTACCCTTCACAAAACCGTGTTGACTATCCCTAATCAAATTATTCCTTTCTAGATGATTATAAATCCTATCTCTTATAATCCTTTCCAACACTTTACCCACAACCGAAGTAAGGCTCACTGGTCTATAATTACCAGGGTTGTCTCTACTCCCCTTCTTGAACAAGGGGACAACATTTGCTAGTCTCCAGTCTTCTGGCACTATTCCTGAAGACAATGACGACATAAAGATCAAAGCCAAAGGCTCTGCAATCTCCTCTCTAGCTTCCCAGAGAATCCTAGGATAAATCCCATCCGGCCCAGGGGATTTATCTATTTTCACACCTTCCAGAATTGCTAACACCTCCTCCTTATGAACCTCAATCCCGTCTAGTCTAATAGCCTGTATCTCAGTATTCTCCTCGACAATATTGTCTTTTTCCTGTGTGAATACTGATGAAAAGTATTCATTTAGCGCCTCTCCTATCTCTTCGGACTCCACGCACAACTTCCCACTACTGTCCGTAACCGGCCCTAATCTTACTCTAGTCATTCTTTTATTCCTGACATACCTATAGAAAGCTTTAGAGTTTTCCTTGATCCTACCTGCTGAAGACTTCTCATGTCCCCTCCTGGCTCTTCTTAGCTCTCTCTTTAGGTCCTTCCTGGCTAACTTGTAACTCTCAAGCACCCTAACTGAGCCTTCACGCCTCATCTCTACATAAGCCTCCTTCTTCCTCTTGACAAGAGATTCAACTTCTTTAGTAAACCACGGTTCCCTCGCTCGACCACTTCCTCCCTGCCTGACAGGTACATACTTCTCAAGGACATGCAGTAGCTGTTCCTTGAACAAGCTCCACATTTCAATTGTGCCCAGCTGCTGCAGTTTCCTTCTCCATCCTATGCATCCTAAATCTTGCCTAATCGCCTCATAATTGCCTTTCTCCCAGCTATAACTCTTGCCCTGCAGTATATACCTATCCCTTTCCATCGCTAAAGTGAATGTAACCGAATTGTGGTCACTATCACCAAAGTTCTCACCTACCTCCAAATCTAACACCTGGCCTGGTTCATTACCCAGTACCAAATCCAATGTGGCCTCGCCTCTTGTTGGCCTATCTACATACTGTGTCAGGAAACCCTCCTGCACACATTGGACAAAAACTGACCCATCTGAAGTACTCGAACTATAGCGTTTCCAGTCAATATTTGGAAAGTTAAAGTCCCCCATAACAACTACCCTGTTACTTTCGCTCCTATCCAGAATCATCTTTGCAATCTTTTCCTCTACAGCTCTGGAACTTTTTGGAGGCCTATGGAAAACTCCCAACAGGGTGACCTCTCCCTTCCTGGTTCTAACCTCAGCCCATACTACCTCAGTAGACGAGTCCTCATCAAACGTCCTTTCTGCCACCGTAATACTGTCTTTGACTAACAATGCCACACCTCCCCCTCTTTTACCACCTTCCCTGATCTTACTGAAAAATCTAAACCCCGGAACCTGCAACAACCATTCCTGTCCCTGCTCTATCCATGTCTCCGAAATGGCCACAACATCGAAGTCCCAGGTACCAACCCATGCTGCAAGTTCACCCACCTTATTCCGGATGCTCCCAGCATTGAAGTAGACACACTTCAAACCACCTTCCTGCCTGCTGGTACACTCCTGTGACCTTGAAACCTTATTTATGACCTCACTACTCTCAACCTCCTGTACACTGGAGCTATAATTCAGGTTCCCATCCCCCTGCTGAATTAGTTTAAACCCTCCCGAAGAGCATTAGCAAATTTCCCCCCCAGGATATTGGTACCCCTCTGGTTCAGGTGTAGACCATCCCGTTTATAGAGGTCCCACCTACCCCAGAATGAGCCCCAATTATCCAGGTATCTGAATCCCTCCCTCCTGCACCATTCCTGTAGCCACGTGTTCAACTGCTCTCTCTCTCTATTCCTCGCCTCACTAGCACGTGGCACGGGTAACAAACCAGAGATAACAACTCTGTTTATTCTAGCTCTAAGCTTCCACCCTAGCTCCTTGAATTTCTGCCTTACATCCCCATCCCTTTTCCTACCTATGTCGTTGGTGCCTATGTGGACCATGACTTGGGGCTGCTCCCCCTCCCCCTTAAGGATCCCAAAAACATGATCCGAGACATCACGGACCCTGGCACCTGGGAGGCAACACACCAACCGCGAGTCTCTCTTGTTCCCACAGAATCTCCTATCTGTCCCCCTAACTATGGAGTCCCAAAGACTAATGCTCTCCTCCTCTCCCCCCTTCCCTTCCGAGCAACAGGGACAGAATCTGTGCCAGAGACCTGTACCCCATGGCTTACCCCTGGTAAGTCGTCCCCCCCAACAGTATCCAAAACAGTATACTTGTTTTTGAGGGGAACGGCCACAGGGGATCCCTGCACTGTCTGCCTGTTCCCTTTCCGTCCCCTGACTGTAACCCATCTACTTTTTTCCTGTACCTGAGGTGTGACTACCTTCCTGTAACTCCTCTCAATTACCCCCTCAGCCTCCCGGATGATCCGAAGTTCATCCAGCTCCAGCTTCAGTTCCCTAGCGTGGTTTCCGAGGAGCTGGAGTTGGGTGCACTTCCCGCAGATGAAGTCAATGGCGACACTAGTGGTGGCCCTTACCTCCCACATTCTACAGGAGGAGCATAAAACTGCCCTAACATCCATTCCCACTGTTCTGAATTCCCAAACAGACTATTAAAAAAAAAACTAGTAGCCTTACCAAATCAGCACTCAGAACCTTTTTTTTTGGTTAGAGGAGGAGGATGGGTGGGAGACACTACCTAGGTAGTGTTTCGGGTAAAGCAACCACCAAAATATATTACTTCACCTACTCAGTCCAAAAATGGAGTCACGCGAGGTAAGACTTTTATAATCGAAAAGCTTACCTTCCCAGGCTGCCCCCGCGCTTCCTCCCGGTCTCCTGCCGCTGAAACAACTGAAAGGCCGCAGTCGTATTATTTCAAATAACCCAAAGATTATTTGGTAGGTTTTGAGGTGCAAAGGAGAAAAATGACATGGGATAGAGAATTTGAGGGAGCGAATTCCAGATCTCAGGGCCTGGGGGAACTGAAGACACAGTTATCAATGTTGGAGCATTTGATGCCCTTGCCATCCTCAGTGCTTCCTCCAAGTGTTGTTCAACACGGAGGAATACTGATTCATCAGCTGAAGGAGGACGGTATGTTGTAATCAACAGGAGGTTTCCTTGCCCAGGTTTAACCTGAAGCCATGAGACTTCATGGGGTCCGGAGACATTGTTGAGGACTCCTAGAGCAACACCCTCCTGACTATATACCAGTGTACCGCCACCTCTGCTGGGTCTGTCCTGCCGGTGAGACAGGACATATCTAGGGATAGTAGGAACTGCAGATGCTGGAGAATCCGAGACAACAAGGTGCAGGGCTGGATGAACACAGCAGGCCAAGCAGCATGGTGATAGTGGTGTCTGGGACATTTCTGTGAGGTATGATTCTGTGAGTATGACTGTTGCTTAACTAGTCTGTGAGATGGTTCTCCCAATTATGGCATTAACTCCCAGATGTTAGTGAGGAGGACTTTGCAGGGTCGACAGGGCTGTTCCTGCCATTGTCTTTTCTATGCCTAGTTCGATGCCTGGTGATCGGTCCAGTTTCTTTTCTTTGAGACTTTGTAGTGATTGGTAGAACTGAGTGGCTTGCTAGGTCATTTCAGAGGCCAACTGAGAATCAAACACATTGCTGTGGGTCTGGAGTCACATGTAGGCCATACCAGGTGAGGGTGGCAGATTTCCTTCCCTGAAGGACATTTGTGAACCAGATAGCTTTTCTGACAATCAGAAATGATTTCATGGTGATCAGTAGATTCTAAATTCCAGACTTTTTTTTAATTATTGAATTCAAATTCCACCATCTGCCATGGTGGAATTTGAACCTGGGTCCCCAGAACATTAGCTGGTTTTCAGGATTAATAGTCTAGTGATAGTTATGGATGAGCAAAAAATGTTGACTGTCCAGCAACACCCACATCCCACAAAAAAAGTAAAGAAAGTAGTGAGGCTGCGGAAGATTTGGAAATAATGATGAGGAATTTAAAATCAAATGTGGCTTGTCTGCGAGCCAGTGTAGGTAAGTGTGCACAGGGGTGAAAGGGGAATGGCTGTGACTTTGAACATGGGCAATGAGTTTTGGTCATCTCAAGTTTATGAAGAGTAGAATGTGGGAGACCAGCCAGGACTGCATCAGAATGATGAGGTCTAGAGATAACAAAGGCATGGTTGAGAGTTTCAGCAACCCGTGAGCTATGACGGTGATGAAGTTGAGTGGTATTCTAGAGATGGGAATGGATGGTCTTGGTGATGGTCTAATATGAAATCGAAGTCCATTTCAGCATCTAGTGTTACACCAAGGTTACGATTAGCCTAAAACACTTTCTGTGTTTAGAAATTGCTGGGGAAACTCAGCAGGTCTGACAGCATCTGTGGAGAGGGAAATAGAGTTGAACAGATGCTCAAATCCAATTTGACTCAGAACAATACTGAAGAAGAGTCATACAGGATTGAAAATGTTAACTCTATTTCTCTCTTTACAAATATTGCCAGATCTGCTGAGTATGTTTGCTTCAGATTTCCAACATCCGCTGTTTTGCTTTTATTACAATCAAACTGAATGGGTGGAATTGTCCTAACCTCTGAATGACATGGACAATGGCAAATAGGGAAAATGTGGCACGATGAGAAAAATTAGATTCTTGATGTCACAGAAAAAGATCAGATTCTGCAGTCATGCAAGAACGACAAGATGAGAATATTGTTAATAAGTGGCAAGAGGTTTATTTGAGTTCATTTGCATGCATTTACATCTGGTTCGTACCAAATCTTGCCTCATTGATACTCTCAAGTTGGACAGAAACCAGGATCAACAGTTCCCGACATGAAAGTCAGAGTCAGTCTCTGGTGACTCCATCTCACCACTTGCTCCTCGAGGCCTCTGTCTTGCTCAGCAGTCACCAATATCTTAGAGCAAGCTCCATGGGTAGTGACTGCCTGCATCCACTGTCCATGGAGATTGGCATCAAACACATACAAACCTATCACATTCTCAATCACATCTCTGACCCATTTACAATACAGTTCTGCATTTCAATACCACACTCTAGAGCACACCAGCATGTGTACAAACATATATACGATAATCAAGCCTGCTCTGCCATCCAGTAAGTTCATGGCTGATCTGAGTTTAACCTTAGATCCATATTCCCACCTACCTCTGATAACCTTTCACTTCCTCCATATCTACCCCCACCCCCACCCCACCAGCCCTGCACATTGCTCAACAAGAATCTATCTACCTCTGCCTTATGAACATTCAAAGACTCTGCTTCCATCACTTTCCCTCCAAGGGTTCCAAAGATCCTCAACCTTTGGAGAGAAAGAAATTGCCTAAGCTTTGCTTTAAATAGGTGACCCCTGATTTTTAAACAGATTCTCCCACAGGAGGAAACATCCTTTTCACATCTACTGTGTCATGCTCCCTCAGGATTTTGCATGTCATAATCAAGTTGCATGTTACTTGCCTGTATAGCTTTTCCTCATAAGACTACCTGCCCATTCCAGGTGTTTTAAACTTTTTTTAAAGTGCCTCTAGTAGATTCACATCTTTTTATAAGTACAATGATGAATACTGTACGCAGTGATGTGCTCTCACCAATGACAACAATACCTGAAGCATAACCTTCGTACTCTTGCATTCAATTCATTTCATAATAAAACATTATATTCTATGAGCTTTCCTGATGACTCGTTGTACCTGCATACTAACTTTTTCCAATTCATGCACTGGGACACCCAGATCTCTTTGCATTTCAGAGCACTAAACCTATCACTATTTAGGTATTATACTTTTTTATTTTTATTTTTCCTGTCAAAATGGACAATTTTACATTTTCCTACATTGTACATCATTCTCCAGAACTTTTTCCACTCACATCACTTATCTGCATCCCTTTGTAGACCTCTGTGTCCTCTATACAATTTATATTCCCACTATCTTAGTGTCATTAGCAACTCTGGCAACTGTACCTTCCATCTTTTCATCCAAATCCTTTATAAAAACTGTAAAGAGTTGAGGACCCTGCACTGATTCCTGTGGCACACCACCCATGATATTATGCCAGCCTGAAGAAGACCCTTTTATTCCTACCCTCTGCTTCCTCTTCACCAGCCAATCTTCTAACATGTCAAAATGTTAACACCAACACCATGATCTTTTATTTTCCACAATAGCCTTTGATGTGGCGCTTTATCAAATACCTTCTGGAAAGCTAAATACAATACATTCATTGGTTTCCACTTTTTCTACAGCACAAATTACTTCTTGAAAAACCTGCAATATATTGCTCAAACAAACGGACACGGTAGTAAAGAAGGCATACAGCATGCTTGCCTTCATTGGTTGGGACATTGAGTATAAAAGTCGGCATGTCATGTCTGTATTAGACTTTGTTCAGGCCACATTTGGAGTACTGTGTGTATTTCTAGTCATCATACTACAGGAAGGATGGGGAGGCTTTGAAAAAACTGCAGAAGAGGTTTACCAGGATGTTGTCTGGGTTGGAATGTATTAGCTATAAGGAGAGGTTGGACAAACTTGGATTGGTTTTGCTATAGAGTCAGAGAATGAGGGACAACCTGACAGAGGTATATAAAATAATGAGGGGCATGGATAGGATGGATAGTTGGAATCTCTTTTTCAGGATGGAAATGACAAATACCAGGGGGCATAAGATTAAGATGAGAGGAAGAAAGTTTATAGGAGATGTGTGCGGAGAATTTTTTACACAGAGGGTGGTAGATGCCGGGGAGATGGTAGAAGCAGAAATGATAACAAAGTTTAAGAGGCATTCAGACAAAATCATGAACAGGCAGAGAATAGAGGGATATGGACTATGTGCAGACAGATGGGATTAGTTTAGGATAGCACAATGGTTGGTACAGACATGGTGGGCTGAAGGGCCTGTTCCTGTGCTATACTGTTCCAAGTTCTAAACATGATTTACATTCATTTATCAAAACTATGTTCACTCTGCCTGATTATCTTAAACTTAGCTTTAAGTGTGATACAAATCTTTAATAACAAGTTTGAATATTTTACCTATGTTAGATGTTAAGCCAACTGCCTTGTGGTTTCTTGGTTTCTGTCTCCCTCCATTTTTGAATAAAAGAGTTACATTTGTCATCTTCCAATCTAATGAGATCATCTGTGAATCAAGGCAGTTTTAGAAAATTACAAACAATGCATCAACTATCTCACTAGCCTCTTTAAGAACCTAGGATGAAGTTCATCATGATCCATGTACTTGTCAGCCCACAACTCCCAACAGTTTACTCAGCACCACTTCTCTGGTGATTGTGATTTTCCTGCGTTCCTTCCTCCCTTCCATGTCCTGATTTATCACTACATTTGGGATGTTACTTTTATCCTCGATAGGTGAAGACCACTGCAAAATACCTGCTTAATTCACCCGCCATTTGCTTATTTTCCTGAATTAATTCTCCAGTCTCACTTTCTAGAGGACCAATCCTTACTTTGTTAACTATTTTCTTCTTTATGTATTTATAGAAACTTACTAGCTGTTTTGTATATTTATAGCCAGCTTTCTCTGGTACTCCATTTATTCCCTCCTCTCTTTTTTAGTTATTCTTTGCATTAATTTACATTTTGTACAGTATTCTGATCTGCCACCAGCCTTTACACAATTCTATGCTTTTTCTTTGAGGTTGGTATTATCTTTAACATTTCTAGTGAACCACAGATGGCGAGTCTGCCCCTCAGAAGTCTTCTTACCCATTGAAATCTATCTATCTTGTGTATTCTGAAATGTCCCCTATCTGCCATTGCATTTCTATTGATCTATCCTCTAGCCTAACTTCCTAACTAATGACAGCTAGTTCTGCTGTAATGCCTTCATAATTGCCCTTATTTAAACTTCAGAAAATAGTCTCAAACTTACACCTGTCTCCGGTCTCTGGTACCTAGGGGTGCTTTCACTATGAGCCCATTAATAAATTGATTCTCTCTCCAATTCTGGCATAGCTTGCTCTGTGCTCTGTGACAATAAACCTAATTCTAATTGTAATACTATGTTAATGATTAATAAACATGGTTGCACTTATGCAAACATCAATCCTATATCACAAAAACTCACAAAATGACCTACGTCCACTATTTTTGGTCCTGAACAGTGCCCGGCCTACTTCAGGTTACCCTGAAAGGGAACGTGACTTGAAAGTTTGAACAACAGGCTGTCTCACTTTGATTCTATCCAGTCAACCACAAGTGATTTTGCCTCCTACACAAATGAATCATATGATACATGAGTTTCACTGCCACTGTGAGGCCAGTTTTGTAGGCTGTATGTCCCAATGACTAGTGGACTATATCAAGCAATATGTCTCATTAACCATTCGCAGCGGCAGCTTGCCGATTGTGTTCAACCACTTCTGCTTTCAGGCTTCTGAACACCGTGTAGACATGATTTTGTTATTGCAGAAAATTTACGGAAAAATCTGTACTAAGAACTACACTGGAAATCAAATGTAGGATTCAGTTAGACTTGCAATGTGAAGCATTTGTCTGTGATACAGGCTCCACATCTTTTATTGAGGCAAAAACAATTCACACATACATTGAGATAACAAGGTGTAGAGCTGGAAGAACACAGCAGGCCAAGCAGCATCAGAGGAGCAGGAAGGCTGACGTTTCGGGCCTGGACCCTTTTTCAGAAAATTCTCCACACATACATTGTATCTTTTTTGTTGAGTTGGAAGTGGTCACAGACATTGCTGTATTCCCATGGCAACATCCGGACCAATCAGAGTCTACCTGCCTGATCTGAGAATGAAGATTGACAGTTCTTAACTGTTCTTGCTGTATCTCCAAGCCAGTCTCCAGGCCCAACAAATCAGCACCCTCTTCTCATTCTGTATAAAGTTGTGTCTCTTTATTCAAGTCTGTTTCTTCTGCCTAGTTCTGAAGAAAGCAAGATGAAAGGATTCAATTTCTAGTCTCCTTTTAGCAATGTTTAAGACTACAGGATTAGTTAAAGGACAGAAAAAAAGTGTTACACTAAATGGGACCTTTTCAGATTGACAGACTGTGACCAGCAGGTAGTATGAGGGCAGTACCTAGTCTACTACCTGGACTGCAGTATTTTACAATTCAATGTTAATTTCTTAATTGTTAATAATGGTGATAGATTGTCATCTATCTGAACTTGCTGATGACACAATAATTTTTTGTTTTCTTTATTCATTTTTTTGTGGGATGTGGGCATCACTGGCTAGCCAGCTTTTATCGCCCATCCCTACTTGCCCTTGAGAAGGTGGTGGTGAGCTGCCTTCTTGAACTGTTGCAGTCCATCTGCTGTAGGTTGACCCACAATGCTATTAAGAAGGAAATTCCAGGATTTTGACTCAACGACAGTAAAGGAATGACGATATGTTTCCAAGTCAAGATGCTGAGTGTCTTGGAGGGGAACTTGAAGGTGGTGGTGTTGCCATCTATCTGGTGCTCTTGTCCTTCTAGATGGAAGTGGTCGTGGGTTTAGAAAGTGCTGGCTGAGGATCTTTGGTGAATTCCTGCAGTGTATCTTGATGATAGTACACACTGCTGCTACTGAGTACTAGTAGTGGAGGAATGGATGCTTGTGGATGTAGTGCCAATCAAGCGGGCTGCTTGTTCTGGATGGTGTCAAGTTTATTGAGTATTGTTGGGATTGCACCATCCCAGGAAGTGGGGAATATTCCATCACGCTCCTGACTTGTGCCTTGTAGATGGTAGGCAGGCTTTGGGGAGTCGGGAGGTGAGTTACTTGTCGCCGTATTCCTAGCTTCTGACCTGCTCTTGTAGCCATTGCATTTATGTGTTGAGTCCATTTGAGTTTGTGATCAATGATAACCTCCAGGATGTTGACAGGGGGGGAATTCATTGATGATAACACCGTCAAATATCAAAGGGCTTTGGTTAGATTGTCTCTTATTGGCGATGGTCATAGTCTGACATTTGTGTGGCACGAATGTCACTTGCCACTTGTCAGCCCAAGCCTGGATATTGTCCAGATCTTGTTGCATTTGGACATGGACTGCATCAGTGTCTGAGGAGTCCCAAATGGTGCTGAACATTCTGCAATCATTGGCGAATATTCACGTTTCTGACCTTATGATGGAGGGAAGGTTATTGACGAAGCAGCAGAAGATGGTTGGGCCTAGGACACTACCCCGCGGAACTCCTGCAGGGATGTCCTGGAGCTGAGATCACTGACCTCCAACAACCATGACCATCTTCCTACGTGTCAGGTATAACTCCAACCACTGGAGAGTTTGTCCCCTGATACCCATTGATTCCAGTTTTGCTCGGGCTCCTTGATGCCACACAGTCGAATGCAGCCTTGATGTCAAGGGTTGTTACTCTCACTGCACCTCTGGAATTCAGCTCTTTTGTCCATGTTTGAATCAAGGTTATAATGAAGTCAGGAGCTGATTGGCCCTGGCGGAACCCAATCTGGGCGTCACTGAGCAGGTTATTACTGAGCAGGTGCCGCTTGATAGCACTGTTGATGACATCTTCTATCACTTTACTGATAATCGAGAGTAGACTGATGGGGCGGTAATCGACTGGGTTGGATTTGTCCTGTTTTTTATTTACAGGGCATACTTGGGCAATTTTACACATTGTTGCGTAGATGCCAGTGTTGTAACTGTACTGGAACAGCTTGGCTAGGGGAGCGGCAAGTCCTGGAGCACAAGTCTTCCGTACTATTGCCAGAATGTTGTCAAATCCTGTGGCCTTTGCAGTATCCTTTGTCTTCAACCATGACTTGATATCACATGGAGTGAATCAAATTGCCTGTTGACTGGTATCTGTAATGCTGGGGACTACTGAAGGTGGCCAAGATGGATCATCCATTTGGCAGTTCTGGCTGAAGATTGCTATGAAAGCTTCAGCCTTATCTTTTGCACTGATAATCTAGGCTCTTCCATCAGTGAGAATGGGGATATTTTTGGAGCCTCTTTCTCCAAAGAGTTGTTTAATTTTCCACCCCCATTTACGACTGGATGTGGCAGGACTGCAGAGCTTAGATCTGATCTGTTGATTGTGGGATTGCTTAACTCTGACTATCACTTGCTGCTTATGTTGTTTGGCATGCAGGTAACTTCACCAGATTGACACCTCATCTTCAGGTATGCCTGGTGGTGTTCCTGGCATTCCCTCCTGCACTCTCCATTGCACTCTCCAGGGTTGAACTTCTGGCTTGATGGTAATGGTTGAGTGGGGAATATGCTGGGCCATGTGTTTACAAATTGTGCTGGAGTACAGTTCTTCTGCTGTTTTGGCCCACAGTGCCTCATGGATGCCCAGTTTTGAGTTGCTAGGTCTGTTTGAAATCTGTCCAATTTAACACGATGAATATGAACATGTGGGAATGTAAGCTGTGAGGTTATGCAAAGAGAATACAGTGGAATATGTACACGCTGGATCATTTGACAAGAATGGAATACAATGTGGGTAAGTGTAAAGCTTTGTACTTTGGTACAGAATGCAAAATTCTTGGATAACTTGGCAGGGTAGATGGAGAGAGGTTGTTTCCCCTTGTGGAAGAGTCTCAGACCAGAGGGCATAATCTTAGAATAAGATGTCACCTATTTGAGACAGATATGAGGAGGAATTTCTTCTCTGAGGATAGTGAATCTGTGGAATTCTGTACAACAGAGAACTGTAGAGACTAGGTTACTAAATATGTTGAAGACTGAGATAAATAGATTTTTAATCACTAATGGGAATTGAGAGTTATGGGGAAAAGCAAGAAAGTAGAGTTAAGGATTATCAGATCTGCCTTGATCTCATTGAATGGCAGAGCAGACTCAATGGGCTGAATAGCCTACTTCTGCTTTTATATCTTTTGTTGTAATTTTTGATTGTTGACAAACAGAAATAATTAATTCACAGGGTTCTGGATGTCATACAATCATAGAGTCATAGCCATACAGCATGAAAACAGACTCTTTGGTCTAAACAGTCCAAACTGACTGTGATCCCAAACTAAACCGGCTCCTCCTGCTTGCGCTTGGCCTATATCTATTCACCTTTCATATTCTTGAAATTATCTAAATGTCTTTTAAGCATTGTAACAGTACTTGTGTCCACCACTTTCTCTGGCAGTTCATTCTACCCATGAGCTACTCTTTGTGTCATTAAGTTGCCCTTCATGTCCTTTTTAAATCTTCTCTCACCTTAGAAATATGTCCCCTAATTTTGAACTCCCTCATTCTCGGAAAATGACCCTTGTCATTCACCTAAGAAAGTTGACATATAGCTACAGCAAGTCACATTATGAAGAAAATGGTCAGTTAATTTTTGTTATGAATGGATTGGAGTATAAGAGTAAAGAAGTCTGTACAATTAAATAGGCCACTGAGGAATCCACGGCTGTCAGACTGCACAGTGTGGGTCTCCTCACTAAAGGATATACACGTTCCGGAGAGAAGGATACACTCGACTGGTTTCTGGAGTGAGTTTGTCCCTCGTAATGGTGAGATTTCTGAAGAGGGTCATGGCCACAATTGAGCTTGCTGCAGTGACTGAGCTTGCTGTGTCTGTTGAAACTTCATAAGAATCAGTGGAATTCTCAGGAGAAGGTGAGTCAATGGCCAACTGGGAACCTGAGCCCACTGCGTTCAATAGGAATATTATTATATTGCACTCCTCAGCACTTTAGGATTTCATTCTAATGCACTTTACAGCCAATAAGGCATGATTGATGTATTGGTTCTGTTCAGAGCAGAAATATTAACAGCCAGCAGCATCAAGGATGCTCCTGAGCAGCAATACCCTAGGTTAGTGCTTTAGCTGATTATAAAATCTCTGCTCGGCAGGTCATGCAGTGGTTTAGGAACCTGTCCTAGTCTCACTCTGAAGCCTCTAACCATTGAACCTGCTGCTGCTCCACAGCGCCAGAGCCTGCCATTACCAGAAAGGGACTTCGACTGGCCGTGGTTTGTAGCGCCACCCGATGACCAAGGCTAGGAACGACAGCTGCATATGGTAGTATGAACAGCATTTATTCATGTCACTGTGTGAAGGCGAAATAAGAAAGACTTGCATTTCTACTATACTTTTCACAACCAGCAGACAGTGTTCTAAAACATTGCTTTATCGGTAATGAATTACTTTTGAGACGTAGTGACTGCTGTATTGTTGGAAAAACAACAGCTAACGTGCACAGCAACATCCCACAATTTGCGATATTGGCTGAGGGATGAATAATGACCAGGAGTCGTGGAATAACTCCCCTGTTCGTCTTTGAAGTTGTGCCTTGGATCTTTTTGTATTGACCTCGGGCAGGCAAATGGGGTTAATGTCTAGTCTGAAACACCTCTGACAGTGTACTTGCAGAGTCATGGAGATCTACAACACAGAAAAAGACCCTTTAGCCAATCATGTCAAAACCAACTACTAACTTTTCAAATCCCATTTTCCAGCGTTTGGCCCATAGCCTTGTCTGCCTTGGTTTCACAAGTGCATACCTAAATACTTTTTAATATTATGAGGGTTTCTACCTCTTCTACATTTACATGCAGTGAGTTCCAAATTCCCAACACTCTCTGGGTTAAAGATAACACAGTGTGGAGCTGGAGGAACACAGCAGGCCAGGCAGCATCAGAGGAGTAGGAAAGTTGACGTTTCCGGTTGGGAAAATGTTTTTCCTCACATCTCCTCCAAACATTCTCCATCTTACCTCAAATCTCTGCCCCTTGTCATTGATCAAGGGGAGACGTTTCTTCCAGCCTACCCTATCTATGCCCCTCATAATTTTATACATCTCAATCATGTCCTCCTCAAGCTTCTCTGCTCAAAGGAAAACAACTGAAACTCTCCAGTGCAGGAAAAGTCCTGATAAATCTCCTCTGCGCCAACAACCTTCCTACAATGTGGATTTCAGAATGCACACAATACTCTATCTGTGGCCTAACCAACATTTTATAAGTTCTAGCATAACCTCCCTGATTTTAAACAATATGCCTCAACTAATAAAAGCAATTATCCTGTATGCCTCTTATCCACTTCATCAACCTGTCATAATACCTTAAGAGACTGGTGTACGTGCACACCAAGGCCCCTCCAATCCGTGGTGCCTTCCAGAGTCCTACCATCGTCATGAATTCTCTTGTTTTGTTTGTCCTGCCCAAGTATATCACTTCACATTTATCTGGATTGAATTCCATTTGTCATTGATCAGTCTATCTGACCAGCCTGTCTATATCCTCTTGTAGTGTAAGGCTATAATCCTGACTATTTACCATCCCACCCATTTTTGCATCATCTGCGAACTTATTGATCCTCCCACATTCATGTCTAAATCATTTATATAAACCACAAACAGCAAAAGCCCCAACACTGACTCCTGTGGGACACCACTGAGCACAGACTTCCAGTCGAGAAAACACCCCTCAACCATTACCGTCTGCTTCTTGTAAGTGCCACTCAGCCAATTCTGCATCCAATCTGCACAATTTCCTTGGCTGCCATGGGATCTTACCTTTGCTATCAGTTTCCCATGCGAGACATTATCAAAAGCCTTGCTGAAGTCTAAGTAAAATTACATCAAAAGCGTTGCTCTCATCTACATACCTGGTCATTTCCTCAAAAAATTCAAATTGGTCAGACTTGACCTCCTCTTAACAAAACCATGTTGACTGTTCTTGATTAATCCCTGCCTCTCCAAATGCAGATTAATTTTGCCCCTCAGAATTGGTCAAAAAGTTTCCCCGGCACTGAGGTCAGACAGACTGGCCTGTAGTTTTCTCGTTTACACCTTGCTCCATTTTTGAATAATGATACCACATTGGCTGTCCTCCATTTCTCCAGTAACTCTCCTGTGGCCAGAGAGGAATTAAAAATTTTTGCAAGACCCCTATTATTTTCTCCCTTGCCTGACTCAACAACCTAGGATACATTCATCCGGCCCTGGCAATTTATCTACTTTTAAGCCTTCTAGACCACTCAGAACCTCCTCTTTGCTTACGCTAACTTCTTTAATTGTATCACAGTCCTTCTCCCTGATTTCTTTATTCACATTATCTCTCTCATGAGTGAACACCGACTCAAAGTATACATTCAGAACCTTGTCTACATCCTCTGGCTCCACACACAAATTACTGCTGTGATCTTTAATGGGCCTTATTCTTTCCCTTGTTAGCTTTTTATCCTTAATGTACCTGTAAAACAATTGAGGATTTCCCTTTATTTTGTCCACTAGTATCCTTTCATATCCATATTTAGTTCTCCTAATCTCCCTTTTAAGTTACATCTTGCACGTTCTATAGTCCTAGAGGGCTTCTGCAGCTTTGAGCCCTTGGTATGTGCCATAAGCCTCCCTTTCTCCCTTCATCCAATCATTACATCCTTTGATATCCAACACTCACAGGATTTGATGGTCCCACTCTTTTACTTTATTGGAACATGAACTTGTACACTTCATATTTCCTTCGTAAATGCATCCCAGTGTTCTCAGATAGATTTACCTAAGAGTATCTGTTGCCAGTCCATTCTGGCTAAATCCCATCCATACCCCAGTTGTGAACTATGATTTCAGGCCCATCCTTGTCCTTTTCCATAACAATCTTGAATCTAATGGATTTATGATTGCTGTCTGCAAAATGTTTCCCCACCGACACTTTAACCACCTGCTGGGTTTATTACCTAAAATTAAGTACAGGGCCACACATTCTCTGATAGAGCCTTCTAACATACTAGCTTAAAAAGCTGCCTTTGATGCATTTTAAAAATTCCAATTCCTCCAAAACTTCCACGCTACAACTATCCCCAGTTAATGTTGGGGCAGTTGAAATCACTATCACTATCACTACCCTAGTACATTTACACTTGCCTGAAATATGCCTATATATTTATCTTCCTATTTCTCCTGCACTGTTAGGGGACCTATAGTCCACTCCCAACAACGTCCTGGAGGCAAGATTTTTGTGCTGAAGCCTGTGATTGAGATTTAAACCAAGAACCTTGTTGCTAAGAGATGAGGGGGTTATAAATCAAGCCCATGGGAGGCAATCAAGGGGGACATTCAAAAGGTTTAGAGTAACCTTGTCTCCACAGATAGTGCAACGGCCAAATCTAGAGACACCTTAATGTCAAACAGTTTGCAATGTAAGATAAAAGGAAAGCTACAGTCAAAACTCCAAGACAAATATAGAAAGCATTAGAGAGGGGACCATAAAAATTTACCAGGATGTTGCCAGGACTGAGAAAAAGTTTGAAAGGTTGGGTTGCTCTCCCTGGAAACCAAGGGTGCAATGGGGAGATTTGATGAAGGTGTACAATATTGTAAAGGACCTAGATACAGAGAATGGGAACAGGCTATTTACTTAGCAGAAAGCACTGTGACTACTCGACATAGATTTAAAGTCATTGATAGGTGAGAGGGGAGATGATGAGCATTTATTCAATCAGAAAATGGGCTGGATCTGGAACTCACTGCCTGAAACATTTGTTTCAAAGCAGAAACCCTTGACTCACTTTAAAACTTCACCGATCTGAAGTTCATTAACCTCCAGAGATATGGGCTAAATGCTGGAAAATGGAATGAGGCTCGTTTGTTAACCAGCACAGACACAGTGGTCTCTTTCAGTGCTGTAATTATTTCAGTCAATCACCACAGGTCATATGATAATTTGTGTCAGGCTGTCATTAATTTTCCATAAGTTGCTCCCTGAATCTTCCTGTGAGCTTTAGGAAGTTGTTACATTTCTTTCTCAGTTCTTCCTCCTCTCATTTTTCAAACCCATCATCATATTGGTTGTGGAGATATCTAGAGACATGCCCAGACCTGGATGGATAATAGGCAGAGAAAGAGACAGACAGGCACAGAGACAAAGACAGAGAATGATGGAGATTGACAGATAGACAGACAGGTAGAGAGAAAGTTAGAGAGAGAGAGAAAGAGAGAGAAACAGACAGACAGACAGGCAGACAGATAGATAGACAGTGACAGAGAAAAGTAGATAGAGAGACAGGGAGACAGTGACAGAAAGACAGACAGATAGGACAGGCAACAGATTGATAGCCAGACACAGAGAATGAAAGACATGTACATATATAGACAGACTGGCAGAGAGATGGATGGACAGAGAATGACAGAGAGAAAGAGAGAGAGACTAATAACAGGGAGCGATTGACAGGTAGACAGACGGATACAAAGAGGGAGAGACAGACAGGGAGAGAGATTGACAGACAAACAGATAATGACAGAGAGAAAGAGAGAGGCAGAATGAAAGAGAGACAGAGATTGACAAGGAGACTGAGAGAGATGGGTGGGTAGAAGACAGACAGAGAGAGAGAGCAATTGACAGAGAGAGATCGAGAGAGAGATCGGCTGGTGGATAGACAGACGGATACAGACAGACAGAGAGAGAATAGAATAGAATAGCCTTTGTAGTAACATATACTCAATGAATGTAGTGAGAAGTTTGTACGTCACCAATTACAGCGCCGACTTAGATACAAAAGTACCTAGACAGCTTCTTTACTTGCAAGATTTAGACAATACAGAAATAAAACTTCAGTACAGCAGACCATGCTGGCACCTAGCTTCCAGTCACACCAGCGACACACAATGCCAGGAGGCCGCTGCAGGAGGCCGGAAGGTCACCACGCCACGCTGGGAGGCCACTGCGCCAGGCTAGGAAGTCGCCATGCCGGGAGGCCCCTACTGGAGGAGGTCGCTGTGCCAGGCCAGGAAGTTGTCACGCCAACACCAGGAGGATGCTGCACCAGGCCGGGGGATGTCACGCCATACCAGGAGGCTACAGCACCAGGCCAGGAGGCCACTACTGGAGGCTACTTTGCCAGAGGAGACCAGGAATCATTGCCAGAGGCCGGGAATCATCGTCGATGCCAGGTATCATTACTCACTGGAGACTGGGAATCTGGAGAGAGGGCATCAATGCTGGAGGCCAGGAGTCATCGTACACTGGAGGCCGAGGATCGTAGCCGGAGGCCGGGAGTCAAAGAGAATAAAAAGAAGGAGAAGAAAAGAAAAGCACTGAGAGGAAGAAAAAGAGAAGAGAAAGAAGAAAAGAAGAACTGGCAGAGCGAACAAACTCTGGCTGGAGTGTCCTATTCTGCCGCCAGCTTGCACTAGGCAAAGAGAGAGAATGACAGACCCACAGACAGATAGATGGACAGAGAATGACAGGGAGACAGAATGAGAGAGGTAGGGAGAGAGTGAGTGAGTGAGAGAGAGAGAGAGGGTGAGAGAGGTAGGGAGACAGAGAGGGAGTGAGAAAAGCAGTGAGAGAGAGAGTGGCGGGGGAGAGAAAGAGAGCGTCACAGGTGAGAGAACGGCAGAGAGAGCAGCAGGGAGAGAGGGGGTCAGAGAAAGAGAGCGAGCAAGAGAGAGAGAGAGAAACAGGAAGAGGCAGAGAGAGGGGGAGGTAGAGAAAGAGGGGGTAGGCAGAAAGGGAGAGAGGGTCAGAGAGAAAGAAGCAGAGAGAGGGAGATAGAAAGAAGAACAAGTGGACAGAGAGGGAGACAAAGAACTTCAGACAGAGGATTGACAGGTCGACAGACAGCCAGAGAGAAAGGGTGAGAAATACAGAATGAGAGACAGACACACGGACTGAAAGATAGACAGGCTGACAGAGAGAAAGAGAAATACACACACATAGAAAGAGAGAGAGAGAGGCAGGCATACAGACAGACAGAGAATGCCAGGGAGAGAAAGAATGACAGACAGAAAATGTGCAATCAACAGATAGAGACAGAGAGCACAAGATAGTGTTAGAACCTTTGCTAGTTTTTCATTATTTCATAGAATCCCTACACTAGGGGCAATTTAGCATGACCAATCCACCTAGCCTACACATCTTTGGGCTGTGGGAGGAAACTGGAGCAAACCCACACAGACATGGGGAGAATGTGCAAATTCCACACAGACAGTCACCTGAGGGTGGAATTGAACCTGGGTCCTTGGTGCTGTGAAGTAGCAGTGCTAACTGCTATGCCACTGTGCTGCCCCAAGTCTTATTCTTTTTGGTTTAGAGCTTGTAACTGGGAATTAAGAGTTGAAGATGACTTGAGGTCATTGGGAAATGGGTTTTGGTAAACAAACAGTTTACACAAGGTTTTGTTTGTTTGTGGGGCCATGCCTGGGGGTTAATTGCAGGCTGATTCTTGATTAAAAGAGTTCCTACAGACACAGTGACCCTGGGTAGAGCATTGTGTTTAATCAGATGGCAGAAATTGGCTATTAATGAGGTCAGTGCCTGGGAATTGGTTTCAGCAAGTCTAGAAGAGACCCTATATTCAAGCAAATGGCAGATGCTGAATGGTAATTGAGGCCTCAATAGAAGGCGGTCAGTCTATCAGGGTGGGACCTTAGTTGATGTTATTTTTTAAATTGTGTTTTCTAGGGAGGTATGCTTGACTGCTGATGACACAGCATGACACACTACTTAACATCCTTCATCAGTCCAAAGTGTAGAAAGCTGAGTTAGGAGTACTATACCTGTACATGAGTGAAGTTGACCCTGATCAATGGTTTCAGAAAAGCAACCAAGGACTCCATATCTAGAGGGCACAGGTTTCAGATAGAGCGGTAAGATATAAAAGGGGCCTAAGGGGCAACATTTTCATTCAGAGGGTGGTGCTTGTATGGAAAGAGCTGCCAGAGGAAGTGGTTGAGGCAGATATAATCACAACATTTAAAAGACATCTGGATGAGTACATGAATAAGAAAGGCTTAGAGGGATATGGGCCAAATTCTGGCAAATGGGACAAAGTTAATTTAGGATAACTGGTAGGCATGGACGAATTGGACTGAAGAGTCTGTTTCCATGCTGTACAACTGTATGACTCTATCTTTACCTATTGAACAATGCATTGTAAGATCTATTTAAGTAGTCTGGCCAATGTGTTAGAGATAGTAGGAACTGCAGATGCTGGAGAATCTGAGATTTTTGAAGAAGGGTCTAGGCCCAAAACGTCAGCTTTCCTGCTCCTCTGATGCTGCTTGGCCTGCTGTGTTCATCCAGCTCTACACGTTGTTACCTAGGCCAATGTGTTATTGTTTTTGTTTATCCCTTAACCGTGTTAGTTTGCTTGTCTGTTTTTTGTGCGAAGGGGGCTGAAAGCTAATGTTTTGGATTGAGAGAATAGAAATTAATTAGATCACCGTGGTGTTTAATTTTCTCTTTGCTAAAGTTATTGTGTTTTTAATAGATCAGTAAGTTATTTGTTTAAGATACTATAAGGGCTGCCTATGTTTGAAAGACACAAAAGGTAAACAGAATTAAACAGGCTGCTCCAGCATTAAGTGAAACATACTGATACGTTTGAACATGGCTACGCCAAGGTGAACGGGAGGCCCTATACAAGCAACCATCCAAGATAGTTTGATAAGAGGATAATTACAGATAGACACAGGTTCATTAAAATATGACAAGTGACTGATTCCAGCCTCATTAATGAAAGGATGTTGTCCTATTAGGTGAACAGTGCCAGTTAGAATAAGGGTATAAATTT
Source organism: Rhincodon typus (assembly GCF_021869965.1). Lineage (NCBI taxonomy): Eukaryota > Metazoa > Chordata > Chondrichthyes > Orectolobiformes > Rhincodontidae > Rhincodon > Rhincodon typus. The sequence goes on from NW_025966494.1 coordinate 41,671, forward strand.
CAGTTCATGAACCAGTCAGCCTAAGTGATTAGAGATAGTAGGAACTGCAGATGCTGGAGAATCCGAGACAACAAGGTGCAGGGCTGGATGAAC
>NW_025966495.1:0-41716 GCF_021869965.1 Rhincodon typus
TGGTCTCCAGACCCACGGCAATGTGGTTGACTGACCTTGATTGCCAGTGAAACCCTCATCTCATGAATGAATAAAACAAAAATCTAGCACCTCCGAACTACTACCAGGGGATCTGTACACAACACTCATTACAGGTTTAGATCCTTTGCTGTTCCTCAGTCCTCAGATACTAAATTGGTATCATCCTGCAGCCAAGTCTCAGTAATGGCTACTGTATCATAACCTCTAATTTGAATTTATGCTGCAAGTCATTAAAGTTATTCCTTACACTCCATGCATTTGAATATAGAACTGTTATTTGAGCCATACACCTGTCCCTCAGCACTGATGCTTTATTCATCTGTTTATTATTTCTCTTTTCCAGTTTAATTAACATAATTCTCGTAGTTTTGCCATTCCTTGCTGCACCTGAAGCAGGATTCCTGACTGTGTTTCTTAGCTCTATATCATGTTACTTGATTTTGAAACTATATTGACTTTCCCTGAGCATATCACCTCGCCAGTTTTCTAGTTTAAAGTTCTTGTGATGACCCTATTTAGCCTTTTTGCTTGGACATTGGTCCCAGATTGGCACAAGTGCAGCCTGTCTCAGTGGTATAGTGGCTTCCTGTCCCAATACTGAAGCTAACGCTCCACAAAATGGAATATCCCTGTCCTGACACCACTCCTTTAACCATGTGTTTACTTCTCTACTTTTCTTATGCTAATTTGCACTTGGCTTAAGTAAGAATTCAGAGATTATAACCTTTGAGGCCTTGTTATTTAATTTTCTGCCTAATTCCTGATGTTCTCCAAACAGGATCTCTTACCTGTGTTGTTGGCCCCAACATGGACCACACAACTGGATCCTCCTCTTCCATACAATATCCTTTCAAGCTGGTTTGAGATATCCCTTGCCTTTGCACCAGGCAGGCAATACTGCATGGGGGATTTTTGATCCTGCTTACAAAGGATGCTATCTGTACTCCTAATGATAGAATCCCCTACTACTGCCAAATTTCTTTTTGCTACCCCCACCTTGAAAGACTTCCTGTACCAAGGTTCAGTGGTCAATTTGCTCAACTTCCCTAAAATTCTTTTCTCATCCACACAGGGAGAAAATACCTTATACCTGTTGGACAAGGTCAAGGGCTGTGGCTCCTCTAAAGCTAAATTCGGGATCCTTTACCCCTGCTTCACTTTGTAGTTCACACTCCTGTCCCCTGATCACTGGCCAAATTTGAAGTACTTAACCCACAGGGTGTGAGTGCCTCCTGAAACACAACATCCAGGTAACTCTTCCCCTTCCCAGATGTGTCAGAGGGGGAGAAGCTCAGGCTGCTGCTCATCAACTCTGAGCCAGAGTTCTTTGAGTAGCCAACACTTGCTACGGATGTTATGGATAATAACGTTATGGAGAAATAATGTGAAATTTCTTAAGGGACAGACTAGCCAGGGAAAGCATGGGTGATGGTAGGAGACAGTCAGTAGAGAGTTATTCAGATTGGAGACCTGTGACCAGTGGTGTGCCTCAAGAATGAGTGCTGGGTCCATTGTTGTTCATCAGTTAAATGAAAGATTTGGATGAGAATATAGGAGACACGGTTAGTAAGTTTGCAGATGACACCAAAATTGGTACTTTAGTGGACAGTGATGAAGGTTACCTAAGAGTAGAACGGGATCTTGATCAACTGGGCTAATGGGCTGAGGAATTTCAGGTGGAGTTTAATTCAGATAAATGCGAGTTGCTGAATTTTGATAAAACAATCCAGTGTAGGACTTACACAGTTAATGGTAGGGCCTTGGGGAGTGTTGTCAAACAGAGAGACCTAGGGCTGCAGGTACATAGTTCCTTGAAAATGGCATCACAGGTAGACAGGGTGGTGAAAAAGGCTTTTGGCACGCTTGCCTTCTTTGGTCAGAGCATTGTGTACAAGAGTTGGGATGCATGTTATGGCCGTGCAGGACAATGGTAAGGCTGCGTTTGGAGTGCTGCATGCAATTCTGGTTGCTGTGCTACAGAAAGAGTGTTATTAAACTGGAAAGATTGCAAAAAAGATTTACAAGGATGTTATACTGATACTGGAAGGTTTGAGTTATAAGGAGAGGTTGGATAGGCTCAGACTTTTTCCCCTGGAGTGTAAGAGATTGAGGAATGAACTTATAGGGATTTATAAAATCATGAGGGGCATATATAAGGGTGACTAGCCAAAGTCTTTTCCACAGAGTAGGGGAGTTCAGAACTAGAGGGCATAGGTTTAAGGTGAGAGGGGGAAAATTTAAAAGGGATCTAAGGGGAAACTTTTGCATACAAAGGTTGGTGCATATATGGAAGAAGCTGCCAGACAAAGTGATAGAGATAGGTACGGTTTCAATATTTCAAAGACGTTTGGATGGGTATGTGGATAGGAAAGATTGAGAGGTACATGGGCCAAATGCAGGCAGATGGGACTAGTTCAGTTTAAGAAACCTGGTTGGCATGGACGAGTTGGGCCGAAGGTGCTGTTTCTGTGCTGTATGACTCTATGACTCTAGATAAAGGCAGTGCAGTAGATATAGCATACATAGTTTTCAGAATGTTAATAGTGGTTCAGGTGATTGGAGTTAATTAATTATTTAATTGTTTGGGCAGATATAAATAGGAGGTACAGATGATACTGGTGATTCGAAGGAATTGTAAGATTTAGTAGCTAATAAACTCAATCTACAAAAAATGTCTTGGTGGTCTTGTGACATAGTGGTCACGTCCATACCTCTGGGGCAGAAGTTCTAAGCTCAAGTCATACCATGTGATTGCCGCAGATGTGTGTCATAATACGTCTAAGCATGATTTCGAAAATGAAAGATATTTGATTTCTGTCTGACTGACTGGCTTGGAGCTGAAGTGGTATTGGCAGTAGTGGATGATTGCCTAAAGGCGAAGATTGGAAATTGGGAATTATTTTCAGACAGAAGATTATAATTTGAGTTACTCTGGAGAAGAATGGCTAAAACTAATTGTTAAAAGTTTGGTACATGACTTCCCATTGATATCTTATCAAGGTGAATCTTATGGTGGACGGAAAGTGAAGTGGCTCTGTAACATGGGTTACATCTTCACCTAGAAGAAAGCAATGTATGACCCTTGCACTGTCTCTGCACACTAGAAGCATTACCAGATGTAAAGTATTTTTGGAGCTAGGTACTCAACAGTTGGAAACAGAGGATGGTTTGGAAATTCTGTTAAAAAGAATGGACAAAATTATAAGAAAGGTGACCTGTTAAATGCATATGAGGCATGGACAGAACTTGATAAATTTAGAAAAGAGACCAGGTATTCTAAAGAATATATAATGGAATTTAGCAGTCTAGATCCAAAATGGCAAAAAAAATTATAATTGGAGGTTCCTGCTTCAATGCTTGCTTTCAAATTGAGACAAGTTGTATTATAAGCAGCATTCCCTCTATATTTTTTCTTCTGTGTGGATTTCCAAACTCTGGGTGTGGCAATGACTTCTGGAACTAGAAGTCAATGCTGTGATCCATATCGGCTTTACATAGGGGCAGCTGCATGTGCATCCATGCAGCTTAGAGGGAATGTTGATTATACGGTTAAAAAGAAATGAAATGTTAGTTCAAGGATCGTTTGTATGCCTTTCAAGTTTTTATTTAAAGAGAAGAGTAGAATTTGTTAAAAAAACTGAAAAGACTGCAGATGCTGTAAATCAGAAACAAAAATAGAAATTGCTTGAAAATCTCAGCAGGTCTGGCAGCATCTATGGAGAGAAATCAGAGTTAATGTTTCAGGTTGAGTGACCCTTTCTCAGGACTTGACCCAAAACATTAACCCTGATTTCTCTCCACAAATGCTGCCAGACCTGCTGAGCTTTTTCAGCAATTTCTATTTTTGTTTAGAATTTGTTAATATTGCATGTACGTGATTGGAGTTAACTAACTCACTGGCTAGATCTCAAGGTCAGATGACTGGAAGGAGCTGTAAGATTAATTAATAAACTGTCCATAAAGAAAGAAAGTTGTCTTGTTTTCTGTCTCACTATCTGGCCTGGATCTGAAATGACACAGAAAATATTTAATAAGATGTTTCATAATAGCAACTTGCATTTATCTACTGCCTTTAATTATAAAAGCTTTATTAGAAAAATCCACCATGGATAGAAAGTTCATTGATGGACTAGCAGAAGGATCACTGGACTTGAAACATTAACTTTGTTTTCTATCCACAGATACAGCCAGATCTGCTGAGTTTCTTCAGCTATTTCTGTTTTGTTTCAGATTTCCAGCATCTGCAATTCTTTGTTTTATTTTATGTTAGAGTATAAGGATGTTACCTGGTCTAGAGAAGTTTTGGAACTGGTGCACTCAGGATCAATGCTGGTCCACTTTTGTACATCGAATGTACATATTGTGGACTTGGTTAGAGGGTACGTAGTCTTGAAATCTGGTGACAAAATGGAGGGAGTTTGGCAAATAGTGGGTTTTTCTGACAATCAATAATTGTTTCTTAGTCATCATTAGACACCAAGTTCCACTTATTAATTTACATAAGAAACGTTTCTTTGCACATCACTTTAAATCTATAACTCTTGTTCATTTTTCTTTCACAAGCAGAAACAGCTTCACCGTATCTACTACATAGATACATAGAAGATAGGAGCAGGAGGAAGCTATTCAGCCCTTCGAGCCTACTCCACCATTTTTCATGATCATGGCTGATCATCCAACTCAATTTCCTAATCCTGCTTCCTCCCCATAATCTTTGATCCCATTCGCCCCAAGTGCTATATCTAGTTGCCTCTTGAATACATTCAATGTTCTGGCATTAATTACTTCCTGTTGTAATGAATTCCACTGGCTCACCACTCTTTGGGTGAAGAAATGTCTCCTCATCTCCGTCCTAAATGGTCTACCCCGAATCCTCATACTGTGACCCCTAGTTCTGGACACATCCACCATTGGGAACATCCTCCGTGCATCTATCCTGTCCAGCCCTGTTAGAATTTTATAAGTCTCTATGAGATCCCCCTTCATTCATCTGAACTCTAGCAAAAACAATCCCAACCTAGTCAATCTCTCTTCATAGATAAGGCCTGCCATCCCCAGAATCAGCTTGGTAAACCTTCGCTGCACTCCCTTGAGAGCAACAGCATCCTTCCTCAGAAAAAGAGACCAAAACAGCACACATTATTCTAGGTGTGGTCTCATCAAGGACCTGTATAACTGCAACAACACATCCTGGCTGCTGTACTCGTGACCTCGTGCAATGAAGGCCAACATACCATTTGCCTTCTTTACCAGCTGTTGCATCTGCATGCTTACCTTCAGTGACTGGTGTACAAGACCACCCAGGTCCCACTGCACACTCCCTTTTCCCAATTTACAGCCATTCAGGTAATATTCTGCCTTCTTGTTTTTGCTTCCAAAGTGAATAACCTCACATTTATCCAAATTACACTGCATTTGCCATTGATTTGCTTACTCACCCAACCTGTTGAGATCGCGCTGAAGGATCTCTGCATCCTTGTCACAGTTCACCCTCCCAACCAACTTGGTATTATCTGCAAACTTGAAGATATTACACTTTGTTCTCTTATCCAAATCATTAATGTATATTGTGAATAGCTGTGGTCCTAGCACCGATCCCTGTGGCACCCCTCTAGTTACTGCCTGCCAATTTGAAAAGGACCCATTAACTCCTACTCTTTGTTTCCTCTCTGCCAACGAGTTTCCTATCCATCTGAATACACTTCCCCCAATCCCATGCACTTTAATCTTGCACAATAATCACTTGTGTGGGACTTTGTCAAATGCTTTCTGAAAGTCCAAATATATTATATCGACTGGCTCCCTTGTCAACTCTACTAGTTACATCTTCATAGAAGTCCAACAGATTTATCAAGCATGATTTCTCCTTCATAAATCCATGCTGACTGTGTCTGATCCTGCCACTGCTTTCTAAATACTCTGTTTTAAATTCCTTGAAAATGGATTTGAGAATTCTCCCCACTATTGATGTTAGGCTCACCGGTCTATAATTCCCAATTTTCTCTCTACCTCCCTTTTTGAATATTGCCCATTCAGCTTGTGATTTTGAAAACCTCAATCAGGTCCTATCTTAGTCATCTTCTCTCCAGGGAGAACATTCCTGAGTCCTTCAATCTGTCCTCAAACCTGTAATTTATTATATCTGGAACCATTCTACTAAATTGATTTTGCACTCATTCCAATGTATTTGCATCTTTCTTATAATTTGGCATCCATAACTGTACATAATACTCCATCTGAGGCCTAACAAATGTCTTGTACAAATTCAACATCAGTTGCTCTTGTACTGTATGTCCTTTAAATGAAGGCAAGAACACTGTAGTCTTTACTAACTGCTCTCCCCACCTGCCCTGCCACCTTCAGATGGCCTAGCCTTGCCAGTGACTCCACGTTCCTTATAAGAAAAGGGAAAAAAAAGACACTGATAATTTTGGATGCTACTCTTGATTGAGGCCAGGACTTTGTAACCTGTCTTAACTAAACTAAGGTTTGGGAAGTATGGTAATTAGAGCAGGGGCTGAAGCACTTGGATCCCTGGAAAATAGATGATGCAGTCCCTGTATGTGATTCCTAAACATTACAGTTCACTTTTAGAGGAGTTGCTTGACTAGCTTTAGACATTCCTTGGTTAGCAGACATCAAAGGCATTTCAGTCCTAGAATGTAAGGTGAGGAGCAGATGCTCCATTTTTCTCTAAACAGAAACATAGCAAAAGAAGACACTGAAGTTGGTGACCAGCCACTAGAGGGCATCCTAGACAGTGGTTTCCTCTTTCATAGAAGGAAATTAGTACACAAGTTGCTCATTTGCTTGAATCTGAACCTTCAGAATGCCAGTAACTTTGGATTCAAGGGGCAGTGTTCCTCAAAACCTAATTACTTCTTTCGAGGAAAATGGGTCCTTTCTTGAAGATAAAGAATTAAAGTCGTCTATCGCACAGACCCATGAAGGAGATAGAGGAGTTTCTTTTGGAGCTTGTTGAATTGGAAGGTTTGCACTATTTGCCTCTAGTCCTACTGCTCCACAGTTCACCATAAATTTAATTGTGTAACCTAATCTCCAGTATGATCAACCATATGCTTTTTCTATATTAAATTTAACATAAAAAGATTCATCAATCAGGATTCTTTTAATAAACACAATTATTGATTTATTACAAAACAAATATGTCATTGAAGATGTGAAATTAATTTAACACACTTAGTTTGTAAGATGTAAGTGTAAGTGTTTACCCCTCCAAATAACCTGAAGTACAAACCAACAAAACACTTGCATTAGGTAATGGAATTAAAAAGAAATGAATCCCATGTATACATGGATGTCACCAAAAATAGGCAGTAACTCTGGGATCTTGGCAGATGTAGCATGCTCAGGAAACAGTTAGAATTTTTCTGAATGCTGCTTAGGATGATTTAAACTGGACCAGGACTCCTGATGCCATATAGGACCCACACATGAGGTTTTTCAGAAATACGAGAGCTGGGCTGGGAATCTCTTTTCCTTCCCCAGATTAGCCCCTGCTGACAAATTCAAACTATTTTCAAAGCAGAAGCTGCAACCTAATGGTTGTAAACTCAAACTGGGGGTCTGCAGTAAATAAACAGCTTTGACAAGACTCGTGACTTGCAAGTGATGCCTTGTTAAAAAATGTTCCACTGTCCTTTCATTCATCATTTAAAAAATTTCCATGATGTTTCAAATTTGAGTCCATAAAAATGATTAAATATGAAGTATTCATAACAGTAGACAGATGAATCACTACTGAGAAGCACAAATGTAATCCTGTGCCAGTTCAAGTGAAGCTTCAAAAGTCTGTTCAGCCAGTGAAGTTACCATGAAACGTGAGCGATCTAGAATTATCGAGTAAGAAAGAGATTTTCATTCCTGCAAGATGGACCAACAGCAGCGCATTTTCTACTTAGGTGCTTTGTACTCTTTTGGACTTAACTTGGAGTTAATGGTTTGACGTTGTTGAACTTAGTTCTCCCTTTTGCTTTCCCCCCCCACCATGTCTGGATATTGCTTTCATGCTTTTATTTCCATTCAGATCTGACCTTTTATTTTGTTATTAACACCAGTCTGGATCTATGCTTTGTAACTTCTGTAGAACCCGTTCCTTTGCCTTGTTATATGACAACTTTGATCTCAAATCTTCTTTGCTCTCTGACCTTTCTGTGATCTGTTCCATTTGCACCTCCTCCTTTATAACTCATCACATTAAAACCCATGACATTTGCACTGCTCTTCAGTTCCAAAGTTGTGTATTTTTGGACTCAACAATCGCCCTGTTTCTCTCTCCCCAGAAGCTACCAGACTTTTTGGGTTTCTCCAGCATTCTGCTGACACAGGAGATTCTAAGATAAAAAAAAGTTTGGTTTTTGTTTAAGTGAGTTTGCTCTTTGTAGAATTAGAAAATAATTCTTACCAGCTTGGGGTAAAGCTCGATTTTATCTTTCTCAGTTTATAGTGCAGTAATATTTGAAACATTTACTTATGAACTTTATCCTAAGTTAAGCTTCTGGCAAATTTGTTATGTCTGGTCGAATCTGATCTTCAGTGAATGTGTAGTGTTTTGATCTAAATTTTCTCACCTTTCTAAGCTTTCTGGAAATAATTTCATAAAAATAGGTGGGGTTCAGCTCAATTGCCCAATTTGTTGTGGCAGCACCTGAACTCTGAATAAGTTTGGGTACAATTTCAGTTTTGTGTAATCAGTGGTTGCTAACTTATTTGTGGAGTGAAAAATTCCAGTTGGTTCTAAATCAGTTCTCTGGAAGTTTGTGCATTCGAAAGAATTTGGGAATGTGCAAGAGGACAGATCTCTAGGTTTAAACACTGAGCATGGGAAAGTGATGCCTTAAAGACTGTAAGTAGTTACTCCCTTTTAAGTTAAAACATTCCCAGAAAATGATTGTATGTGTATAGCTATTAGCTGCATTTCATTTCTCAACAAATCCTCTTCAGTTGAATGTTCTTCCCTCCATCTTAAGGCCAAAGTGAGATTTGTGCTGGTAGTACAGTGTTCAGTTTTCATCATAATTTCTCCTGATAGGGTAGTGTGTACCCACGTGTAGCAAGACCTGAGCAACTTCCAAACCTGTACCAATGAATGACAAGTAATATTAATTCCTTACAAAAGTCAGGCATTGGCTACCCCAGTTTGAGTCTGACAGCTTTAACATTTAATGGTATAATCAACATTAACACCTCTAGGATCACTATTGACTAGAAACTCAACTGACACAGCCCTGTAAATGTTGTATACTCTGGGACAGGTCAAAGATGTGGCGGTGGCTTTAGTGGTATTATCGCTGGAGTATTAATCCAGACACCCAGAGAATATTTTGGAGGCTCAGGTTTGAATCCTGCCACAGCAGAGGGTGGAATTTGAATTTAATAAAAGAGAAGTTCTGGAATCGAGAGTCTTGTGATAACCATGAATCATTATCAGTTGTCTGGAAAAACCCATCTGATTCACTAATGTCCTTCAGGGAAGGAAAACTGCCATCCTTACCTGATCTGGCCTACACCTGACTCCAGACTCACAGCAATGTAATTGTCTCTTAACTGGCCTCTGGGCAATAAATGCTGGCCCAGGCAGAAACAATGTCATCTTGTGAATGAAAAAAAAAAGACAGGGTAGTCTCCTCCTGATTCCCTGAAGCCACTTCACCATCTTCATGGTTGAAATTAGTATGACAGAGTCCATTTTCATATTTTCGTTGTAACTGCAACAATACTCAAGATGCTTGATATGAAACCAGAGATGAGAAGCTGTAATGCTCTTCTTCAGCTGTTTGTGCACTGTGGTTATAGTGTGTATTACTTAATAGATTCAGTGGTAACTCATCTTTGATGGTATTTGCATATGTGCGACCTTAGAAATCTATAAAGACACACAGCAAATAGGAACATTATCCCCTGCAAACCACATATTTCATGACCATTGCATTGGTATCCTGGAACACTGAATCTAATAGCACTGTTCACGAAATAGACTGCACCTCATAAATGGGAATGATCATACAATCCCTGCAGTGTGGAAACAGGCCCAAAATGTCCACACCGACTCTCTGAAGAGTATCCCACCCAGACTCTTCCCCCCGCCAACCTATCCCTGTATTTCCCATGGCTAATGCAGTTAACCTACACATCCCTGGACATAGTGAGGAATTTAACATGACCAATCCACCTAACCTGCATATCTTTGGTGCTGTGGAAGGAAACCCACGCAGACATGGGGAGAATGTGCAAACTCCACACAGACAGTCACCTGAGCCTGGAATTGAACCCAGGTCCCTAGTGCGGTGAGGCAACAGTGCTAACCACTGAGCCACCATGCCACAAATGTCTAAGGAGACACTCCCCATGATCCTTGTGGGCAATTAATGATGAGCAATTAATGCTCGTCACGTCCATATCCCAAGGAAGAATTATGAAGTCAGATTACATTGCATGTAGGCTTGGGTAATTTCCGAAATATCCCTGAGAAGATGTACTCTTGATTCTCTTGTCAAATCTTTTTGAAGAAGACTTGGTTAACATTTATCATTCAACTACTACCATTAATATGTCATCTTTTTTAGTATAACAGAATTGTTATTATGAAGGAGCAGGAAAGTTGACATTTCAGGTTGGGACCCTTCTTTAGAAATGGGGAAGGAGAAGGGAGCTCAGAAATAAACAGAGAGAGGAGGGGTAGGGCTGGGGAAGGTAGGTGGGATGGTGATAGGTGAGTGCAGGTACGGAGTGATGGGGATTGGTCAGTGGGATGGGGGGAGCAGTTAGGTGGGAGAGAAGATGGACAGGTTGTGTCAGGTCAAGGAGGCAGGGATGAGAAGGAGGGTTGGACATGGATGAGGCCGGGGTGGGGAGATTTTAAAACTGGTGAAATTCTCTGACACCTCCTTCTACTGCCCCCTCGATTATGACCCCACTCCTGAACACCAAACCATCATCTCTCAGACCATTCATTACCTCATCACTTCAGGTGACCTCCCACCCACAGCCTCCAACCTCAACATTCCCTAACTCTGCACCGCCCATTTCTATCTCTTTCCCAAAGTCCACAAACCTGACTGCCCTGGCCGACCCATTGTCTCTGTCTGATCCTGCCCCACATAACTCATCTCTGCTTACCTTGACTCTGTCTTTTCCCCCTGGTCTAGGAACTCCCCACCTTCATCTGGGCTACCACCCACGCCCTCCACCTCCTCAAAAACTTCCACCTCTCTGGTCCCCAACACCTCATCTTCACTATGGACATTCAATCCCTGTACACTTGTATCCCACACGCAGATGGCCTAAAAGCCCTCCACTTCTTCCTCTCCTAACCACAGACACCCTCATCTTCTTAACAGAACTTACCCTGAACAACTTTTCCTTTAACGCCTCCCATTTCCTACGGACTAAGGGGTGGTCATGGGTACCCGCATGGGCCCAAGCTATGCCTGCCTCTTCGTAGGATACGTGGAACAGTCCCTTTTCCACTGTTAGACTGGCACTATCCCCCACTTCTTCCTCCGCTACATTGATGATTGTTTTGGCGCTGCCTGATGCTCCTACGAGAAGCTTGAACAGTTCATCAACTTTACTAGCACTTTTCACCGCAACTTCACATTTACCTGGACCATCTCCAATACCTCCCTCTCCTTCCTGGACCCCTCCGTCTCCATCTCTGGTAACTGCCTTGAAACTGACATCTGTTTCAAGCCCACTGACTCCCACAGCTACCTGAACTACACCTCTCACCCACCCTCCTGCAAGAATGCGATCCCCTACTCCCAATTCCTCTGCCTCTGCCCATCTGCTCCCAAGATGGAGCGTTCCACTCCCGGACATTCCAGAAGTCCACCTATTTCAAGGACCGCAACTTTCCCCCTCCAGTGATCAAAAATGCCCTCAACCACATCTCTTGCATTTCCTGCACGTCTGCTCTCAAATCCCCTCCTTCCAACAAAAGTAAAGACAGAATCTCCCTAGTCCTCACATATCACCCCACCAATCTCTGCATCCAGCGTATCATTCTCTGCCACTTTGGCCACCTACAATCAAAGAGATATTTCCCTCCTCTCCCCTATCTGCATTTCGTAGGGATTGCTCACTCCACAATTCTCTCATCCGCTCCACATTCCCCACTAACCCCACAACACCCGGCAACTTTCGCTGCAACTGCATGAAGTGCTACACCTGCCCCTACACCTCCCCGCTCACCCTCCATTCAAGGCCCAAAGCCCAAAGCAAACCTTTCATATCAGACAGGGGTTCACGTGTACATTTGCCAACTTGGTCTACTGTATCCACTGCTCCCGATGTGGCCTCCTCTACATTGGTGAGACCAAGCGGAGGCTCGGAGACCATTTCGTACAGCATCTGCACTCCATACGTGACAAACAACAACACCTTCCAATTGCCAACCATTTTAACTCTCCCTCCCACTCCCTGAGTGATGTGTCCATCCTGGGCCTCCTCCAGTGTCACAACGACACCACCCACAAAGTGGAGGAGCAGCACCTCATATTCCACCTCGGGAGCCTACAGCCCAATGGCCTAAACATTGACTTCATTAATTTTAAAATCTCCTCAGCCTGGCCTCATCCTGTGTCCAACCCTCCCCCCTCATCCCTGCCTCCTTGACCTGAAACAACCTGTCCATCTTCTCCCCCACCTATCCGCCCCACCCATCCCACTGACCAATCCCCACCACTCCCTACCTGCACTCACCTGTCACCATCCCACCTACCTTCCCCAGCCCCAGCCCTCCTCTCTTTATTTATTTCCCAGCTCCCTTCCCCCTCCCCATTTCTGAAGAAGGATCCCGAACCGAAAGGTCAACTTTCCTGCTCCTCTGATGCTGCTTGGCCTGTGTTCCTCCACTGTGTTGTCTCTGACTCCAGCATCCGCAGTTCTTGCTATCTCATCATTATTATGAACCCATATTTCAATTAAGTTTGCAGTTAACACCTGTTTCCATGATCAATTTATTTTCTCATGTATTCCTCATTTCTGTATGTTTTCTGCCATACCCTGGACCTTTATGTGACTAAATCAATTGTATTTTCTTAAAACATTTTTTGCCTCCCAGAATACTCTTCTTCATACCCACTGTGGGTTGGATTTTAACTTGTGTCTTCTGGCTCAGAGGTATGGACATTACCACTGTGCCTGAACAGCACAACAGTGTTCCTGCCTGGCTTCGAACAGGTGAACTATACATAATCACAAGTTACTATTAAAGCCATGTCAACTTCAGAAAGAATTTAGATTAACATTTGAAGAGAAAGTAGAGAGTATGAGAGCAGGCAAATTAAACTGATGTGGAGGTGCTGGTGTTGGACTGGGGTGGACAGGTCAGAGGTCACACAACACCAGGTTACAGTCCAACAGGTTTATTTGAAATCACAAGCTTTCAGAGCGCTGTTCCTTCGTCAGATGAAGTGAAGAGAAGCACACAGGCACAGAGTTTATAGACAGGTTGATCAAAAGATCATACAAATAGTCTGGAGTGTCGACAGGCTGAATAATAAGTCTTTGCAGGTGATCAAAAGTACCAGACAATACAAGTGTCAACAGCTGAATAACAAGTGAAGGAATGACCTATAATCCAATTATTTGAGACAGAGAAATAATTACAAAAAATTAAGGTGGTGCTGGAGACAACTAAATTGCTGGAATAACATGATAGGTATAAGAGTTGCATGCCGAGGGACTAATTAATGTGGAGAGATCATAACAAGTTGTCAAGGTGATGGTGTCAAAACAGGACAGAAAGGAAGATTTTACAGATAGAGAACATTATGGTGGGTTTATATGTAGTGCGATATCAATCCAAGATCACGGTTGAGGCCATCTTCATAGGTATGGAACTTGGCTATCAGCCTTTGCTCAGTGATTCTCCATTGCTGTGCATCTTGAAAGCTGTCTTGGAGGACCTTTACCCACTGGTCATGGACCACTAAAGTGTTCCCTGACTGGAAGGGAATATTCCTGTCTGGCGATTATTGCAATCATCCATTGTTGTAGCGTCTGCATAGTCTTGCCAATATACCATGCCTTGGGCAACCTTGCCTGCAGCGTATGAGGTAGACAACATTGGTCGGGTCACATGAGTACATACCATACACATGGTGGGTGGTCGTCCCACTTGTGATGGTAGTATCCATGTCAATGATCTGGCATGTCTTGCAGAGGTTGCCATGGTACAGTTGTGTGGTTTTGTGGTCAATGTTGTCCTGAACGCTGGGTAGTTTGCTGTGAACATGGTCTGTTTAAGGTTTGGTGATTGTTTGAAGGTGAGAAGTCGAGGTGTAGGGATGACCTTGGCGAGATGTTTGTTGTCATCGATGACATGTTGAAGGCTGGGAAGAACGTGGCATAGTTTCTCCACTCTGGAAAAGTACTGGACAATGAAGGGTACTCTATCAGTTGTGTTCCGTGTCTGTCTTCTGAGGAGATCATTGTGGTTTATCGCTGTGGCATGTCAGAACTGGCGATTGATGAGTTAAGCATCATATCCAATTCTTATGAGGGTGTCTTTCAGCATCTTTAGGTGTCCATCGCATTCTTCCTTATCTGAGTAGACCCTGTGTATACGCAGGTCTTGTTCATAGCGGATGGCCTCTTTAACATGTTTAGGGTGGAAGCTAGACAAATGCAGCATCGTGAGGTTATCCATAAGCTTGCGGCAGAGTGAGGTACTGAGGTGTCCGTCCTTGATGGAGATGCATGTATCTAAGAATGAGACTGATTCTGAAGAGCAGTCCATGGTAAGTTTGACGGTGGGATGAAACTTGCTGATAATGTTGTGTTATAGTTTCAATGATTCCTTGCCATGAGTCTAAGGAAAGAAAATGTCATTGATGTACCTGGTGTATAATGTTTGTTGGAGGTCCTCTGCAGCATAGAAGTATTGCTCAAACTTGTACATGAAAATGTTGGCATATTGGGGTGCAAATCTTGTCCCCATGGCTGTTCTGTGTGTCTGGATAAAGAACTGGTTGTTGAAGGTGAAGACATTGTGGTTGAAGATGAAGCTGATGAGTTGTAGAATGGCGTCTGGAACTTTGCAATTGACGGTGTTGAGTACTGAGGCTACTGCAGCGATTATGTCATTGTTGGGGATGCTGGTGTAGAGTGCTGAAATGTCCATTGTGACAAGGAATGTTCCTAGCTTCACTGGTCGTGGGTGCTGAGTTTCTGTAAGAAGTCTGTAGTGTTGTGACAGAGGCTGAGTGTTCCTTGTACAGTGGGTTTCAATGGGTTTATCAACATAGCCAGAGACGTTCTCACGCAGAGTCCTGTTGTCTGATAGAATGGTATATCCAGGTGTGTTGGCTTCGTGTAATTTCAGAAGGTAGTAGAAGTCTCCTATGCAAGAAGTACGTGGGATGAGAGTGCATAGGATACTCTGAAGATCCGGATCAAAGGTCTGTTGACTTGACGGGTGTGGTCTTTGGTTGGATCGACAGGTAGTTGTCTATAGTGTTCCTGGTTGTTCAGTTGTCAGTACACTTCTTATCTCTTCAGTATCTGTAAAATCTTCCTTACTATCCTGTTCTGACACCATCACCTTGATAACTTGTTATGATATCTCTACCTTAGTTAGTTTGTACTGTTTTGGATAACTTCTTACTTTGGTTAGACCCTCAGCATGCGACTCTTATACCTATCATGTTATTCTAGCCATTTGGTTTGTCTCCAGCACCACCTTATTTTTAATTTTTTGTAATTGTCTCTCTGCCTCAATTGATCGGATTGTAGGTCATCCCTTCATTTGCTACTCAGCTATTGACACTTTACTCACACCATCTGACTCTTTTGATCACCTTATCATTATCATTAAACCTATCATCACCCCACTCGCATCATTTGTATGATCTTTTGATCTCTCTGTTTATAAATTCTGTGCCTATGTGCTTCTCTTCGCTTCCCCTGACAAAGGAACAGCATTCCGAAATCTTGTGATTTCAAATAAACCTGTTGAATTCAAACCTGCTTTCGTGTGACTTCTGAAATTAAATTGAGGATTAGTAGATAGCTTTGCAGAGCTTCTGTTGATGTAAATGTTGTCCAAAATGTACAAATTTCTTTTGTATATTTGTGACATGAGAAGGGATATCTCTGAAGTTACCCGAGCCCTCTGTGGATCTGTTGGGACTCATAAATGCACATATCATGTTAACAGGAAAGTTTGCTAATTGGGATTGAACTGTGGAATTGGAGGAGATTCCCTGCAGTTGACCAGAAGCAACACTAACAATCAGACTGGATTGTCTGCATTCATGCCAATTCAGGCTTGAGTCCTTGAAATTCACATTGCTTGTCTTTCTAAGTTTTTTTGAGTCCAGTAAGAAGGGAAGAAATAGAAAAGATAAACTTGTCACAAGTGAGCAATATACAATTATTGCATCTGATAGGAGTACTCAAGTTCCATGTGTTACAAGCAGCAAGTGGGTCTACCACATGGTCAGTGAGTTGTAGATGAATTTAGCTCATTTACCCATATTTCAGGTTGTAATGATTCATGTTAAAACAGACCATCAGCCAAGCTTTTGCAACTGAAGTTAAAAGTTAGTTTATTAAAAGTTACTACTGAAGGGTTGTAAAAGATAGACAGAATTATTAACAAGAAATTACAAATACCAAGATTGAAACAAGTGTAGATGAAACTAAAGAAGGCCCCAATATGTTAGTCATATACTTTAGGGCCTCACTGCTTGAGTTCCTTGTTGCTGAAGTGAAGAGGTTAACTCTTGAAGTCAGATCCAACAACTGGAATGACTTCTGTAGTTGGATTATTGTTGTTTTCTTGTAGAGTTGTATGAGCAGTGTTTTTCGAGGCAGATGATCTGCATCCATGGCACATTTAGCTGCACAGTTACTTATCAGCAGACCATGGGCTGCTTTGAGATGTTGCTATCTTTTCCCTGTTCTTTCTTCCCCACCAACTCTCTTTCTTTCATTCTCCACCTTTCCATTTTTCTGTCTCTTCCTTGTTGTCTTTTTCTTCAGCTCACTCAGTCTCTTGCTGTCTTTCCCACTTTCTCTTTCTTTCTGGTATTTCGTTTTCTCTCACCCTGCAGCCCCTCTTGCCAGTAGGTGTCCACTGTCTTTCCCCTGGTCCTTGGCAAGTCGGCTCTCCTCTCCTCATCCATATACCTGGACATTCTTTTGCATCCCAGCCATGCCCGTGTCTTGACCCTCCCATCTATCTAATTTAGTCAGATTTACAGAGCTGTTGTGAAACAATTGCCAGAACTATAATAGCACTGAATGTGGAACAAGCTGGTTGCTGCTCTTCTCTCAGAGGTTGTTATTTTTGATCTGGGTTCCCATAATGGTCTGTGTACTCAATATATTATTTCTTTATTACAGTAAATGTAGTTTTCATTTTGCAGAGTCTGTTTGAAAACTTATGTTAGGAGTGTAATTTTCTAGATACTTTATACAGTTAATACATAAATCGTTTAAAAAAATTAGTTCACGCAGTCCCCATACATCGGCTCTGTTGGCATTGGTGCCATCTATTGACGTAATTGTAGCTAGAAATGAGACAGACTTGTTTCTTTTGGCACTGTATGGTTGGAGTTATAGAACAAACTACAGAACCTTGTTATGAGTCATAATGTGATCAACTTTGGAGAAAAAAAATCCATGTTTTAAATGGCAATTTTTAAAAAAATGTATTACAAGCCAAGAGTTATTTCCTTAAAGGATAATTTTATGATTCTTTTTGAAGTTTATTGTTTGTATTGTAACTTTGTTTAAAATTCTGTAACATGAGGGATTTATAGCTTCAGACTTGTTCTCCCAATAGTTCAGTGTGTTTATTAGCAGCCACCATACATACGGGCCAAGAGCTGATTTTTGATCTATGCTGTTAACAGATTTATGCCAAGGTAGTAGTGAGAGACTTGCCTCCCTACTGTTAGAGAGAGAATAATCAGCAGTTTTCCCATTCTCCATTGCTTTTTAGATATCCAAGTTAAAAGTATGCATTTGGTTGCCTGAAGAACTGCATCAAATTCCGCCGTGGTGTATTTTGATGCAATGTTCAAGCTGCATTTGATGTTTAGATTTAATCTCTTAGCCTGCTTAGTGTCAGTGGTGCTTCTGGACCACCAAAAAGTCAGAGTCATCAGTGTGAAGGAGGGGTTGACTGGTTGCAGGATCGAACTTGAACTCAAATACAGCTGGAGTTGCTGGCTATTTTGGCACTATGAGACTTTATGGCCAGAATGGGTGAGTACGACACCATTCTGTGCTTCCTACTCAAATGGAGCCATTTATCTTTGGGATTGGGAGATTGGTTAGCTCAGTTGCCTGGACAACTGGTTTGTAATGTAGAGTGATGCCAATGATGTGGGTTCAGTTCCTGCACCAGCTGAGGTTATCATGAAGGATTCTCTTTCTCAACCTCTTCCCTCACCTGAAGCGTAGTGACCCTTGAATTAAACACCACTAGTTGTCCCTCTAATCCTAACCCAATGGTCTTGTAAGACTATGGAGACTTTAATCTTTTTATCTTTAGTGTACCTTATTGTATTTTGTGGGGCATTATGGAATCTATATCTTGGAGTACTTTGTTTTCAATATAACCCAGGCTGTCAAAACATAAAATATCTTATTAAAGCTATTTATCAATAACAGAAGTGCAATTATTTCTGCCATCACAATAACACTTGTAGCAAAGAGCACAGTTAACATAGAAAAGCTTCCAGGGTGCTTCACAAAGACGTGATGAGGTAGGGGTAGAGACAGAGCCAAAGGAAGTGATGATTGGAAGTTGATTAAAAGCTTGGTCAAGAAAAGTATTTTAAGTGAAATCTTGAAAAGGGAATGCATGTGGAGAAGCAGAGGAATTTTGGGAGATAATTCTTGAGCATGGAACCCAATGGCTAAAGGTGTGGTCATCAGTGATATGGAGAAAAGAAGGAAGATCCAGTCGAGTCTGGAATCGGAGGTGTTGGTTTGAAGTTGTAGTGGAGGAGGTTACTGAAATAGGTGTGAGGTTATGCAGCCCTGAATAAGTGGACAACAATTTTACATCTAATGAACTAGAGGGGAATGGTAGTTGTGGAGGACTTGGTGTGGGATGGTGTGCAGGTACCTAAGTTTTGGATGATCCAAAGTTAATGGAGAGTGAAGAACAGGAGATGTGTCAGGGAAGTATTGGAATAATCATATTTGGATGGGACACAAAGCATAGTTAGGAACTTTAAAATTTATGTCAAAGACAAGAATGATATGGAAGTGTAAGTAAGTGTCTTTCTGATGATGGGTACTTGGGTCAGAAGATCAGAATAGACTCAGATTGGTTTTGAATTTGTGAACAGTTTTGTTGCACCTGCAATGTTAGCCAGGTCAGTGATAGAACTCACAGCTTGGTTTGGAATTGCCCGTTATGGATGGTTGCTATTCAACAAGTTGTACCATTATGTTTAAAAAATGCATAATTATTAGTATTTTCCCATGAATAGAATTGGTTGGTTTCTTCTTTGTAACAAGTGTTTTGAAGTAAGCCAGGTGGTTCAGGCTTGGGTATTTTTGTTTTGCCGCATGGATTGGAATCAACTTAAACTTGCTTCAGTCTGCTGGCTGTAAAGAGCCATATGTGAAATGTGTATGGTTGTTCTCACTCAGGTTTAGAGTGCATATAGATCCATATCACAAAACTGCACACACTTTTATACACTGATTGACACCATTGCTGAATCTCATATAGGGGCTTTCAAGATTACTTCTGTGGGGAATGGTAAGGTGTCAAACTCTTAAGATTAAGCAGTGCACCATCTAATTACAATATATTGAACCTGAGAGCACTTGATGTTGGCACTAATGACTTGGCATAGAAAGACTTTGTCCTCATCATTAACATCCCTAATGTTGAGCACAGAGTTTAATTGTTTTAAAAGTTATTCAGTCTGATAGATGAAAATTCGTGGAGAACATTAGCATTATTAATCTAGATCCTTCTAAATTCTAAAAGTGAACTGACTAAGTACTAATATAAGCCATAGAAACATGAGTGAAAGGTGAACAAGGCTTGAGAATTAGCATAGAGTCAGGTTTAGCTCGAATTTATGCTGAGTGATAGATGGTAGGATTGTCAGGAGAGAACTAGTTTAGTTATGTGTAGAGATAACAAGGTATGATGTTTCAATAACTGGCAGTATCAGATGATACTCCACATGTAAAAATGAGCTGTTTAAGCAATGATATGGATATGTAGGATCAAATATGGTTGCTAATAGTCTGATTCAGCATCAAGTTGCTCTGGAGATGGATGGAGTCAGTATCTCAGGAACAGTTAATGGTACACAGGGTGTTCAAGATGGTATTTTTGGTCTTCCAGAGACTTTTTTGGAGGCTGCCCATGGTAGATATTAATGATTTAGACTTGAATGTAGGAGGGTTGATCAGTGAGTTTGCGGATGATATGAAAATTGGTGAGGTGCTAACTAGTTAAGAGGATAGCTTTAGATTACAGGAGGATATAGAGGGGTTGGTCAGATGAGCTGATTAGCGACAAATGGCATTCAGCCTGGCCAAATGTGAAGTCTTGCACTTGGGCAGGACAACCAAGGGAAAAGAATGCAAAATGAATAGTAGGACCCTGAGAAGCATGGAAATTTAGAGGGACTTTGATGCACATGTCCACCGGTCCCTTAAGGTCACAGGATAGGCAGATAAAGTGGTTAAAAAAGCATGTGGAATAATTCTTTAGCTGACGCATATACTTCAAGAGCAGCGCCGTTATGCTGGAATTGTATAAAACATTGATTAGGCCACAGCTAGAATATTGTGTGCAGTTGTGGAATCCACATTATAGGAGGGATGTGATTGCACTGGAGAGGGTGCAGAGAAGATTTATCAAGGTGTTGGATGAGCTGGAGAATTTGTTAAGAAGAGAGGGTGGATCGACTAAGTTGTTTTCCTTGAAGCAGAGGAGACTGAGGGATGACATACTTGAGATGTATAAAATTATGAGGGGCGTAGATAGGGTAGACAGGAAGGAACCTTACCTCTTGATGGGGTGATTAAAGAATAGGGGGCATAGATTTAAGGTAAGGGGTAGGACGTTTAGAGGGGATGTGAGGAAAAATCTTTTCAAATTTACAACATGCAGTTGCGATGCCAAGACGTACAAGGCTATGGGTCAAGTGCTGGAAAATAGGATTAGAATAGTCAGGTGGTGGTTTTTTGATGGCTGCAGACTTGAAGGGCTGAAGGGCTAATTTCTGTGCTGTAGATCTCTATGATTGTATGACATTTTTGTTCATCCACTACTAGATGTTGGACAAGCATTTGGAGGAGTCAAAAGAGGTGACAGTGTAACGTAGCTGGGTGCTTTTCACATGAACATGATGTAAGTGAGGATAGCATGTAGGTGACTAACTGAGCTTGCAGGAGCGGGAAGTGAAGTCAATGCAGGCAATTCTCTGGCTGCAACTAGGTAGGTAAGAACGAAATCAGGTAAAGAACATCAGCTTAGTTTTAACACCTGACTTGAATATTTGGAAGGTTTGAAATAAAAATGGAAAGTAGTCACAAAGCTGGTGGCTATTTGGATCTTCCTCAGCATATGAAATTGCTTGGTGTGCTACTGACTTCAAATTGGAGTCAGGAGGTAAGACAAAAGGGCATATGGACAAATGGTCATTCAGTGTATCATAACCTGAAATCAATACAGCACCAAAGACTCTGAAAATATATTAACTTGGCTTTACATCAGGCATCATCTTTTTGCAAGCTAACTATTCTAAAGGGAAATTTTTAAAAAAAATCCAACACTAGATTTTAATGTAACTATCAAAAATGAATAAAAATTTTAATTCCAGGTGTGAAAATCGATGGTCCATTTTTTGTGGCTGTAGAAAATCAGTAGTTTGTGGAAGATGCATTGCTAATTTTTTTTTAGAATTTATTCTAAGCAAGTCATGGAACCAGTCACTTCACCAATTAGAAACTTAAAGTCTGTTTGTAATCAAATCTTTGTTAAAATGAACATGAGCCTTTTTTTATAAAATCATTTTCATTCTTTTTCTGTTTTTCCAATAGCTTATTTGATTTGGCATTAACTGAGCTTGCAGTTGTTGAATCTGAGACAGTGAAGCTTGCTAGTGGAATGGATTGTATTTGGAATATATTTTTAAATGGTGATCTCATGTCGAGCTATTAACCTTGTTTGTGTAATGTCTGTGCACCAATATAGTGTTCTATTTTATGTTTCCATCAATTTTGCTCTCTGTTGAGGATGAAAAAGGACTTCAATGTAGTGGAGATATCATAACATTGAAAGACAAAATGGATAGCTTGCTGTGTTTGAGGTTAGCTGTTGGCCGGTGCATGGGAATAATCAACAAACTAGTCTCCCTTCCTCGGCCAGTGTGCTGTCTTGTGTCTGCTCTCTGCTGTGCCTCACCATGGTTGTGCAATTAAATACGTTTTAGGTTTTTGTATATTCTAGTTCAATATGTGAAACATGAACCACGCATTAAAAGAACTTTACTTAAAACTGCAGTTTATAAGGCCTCTGCTGAATTGTCTGAGTGAAGTGATGCACTTTTTATTCATTTACAGGATGTGGGAGTTGCTGGCAGAGCCAGCATTTATTACCCATCCCTGATGGCCCTTAACTGAATGGCTTGTTAGGCCATATTTAGAGGGCAGTTAAGAATCACTCCCATTACCGTCAGGTCTGGAATTACAGTCAGCCAGACCGGTGGGGTCAGCAGGTTTGATTCCTTCTAAGATGTTAGTAAAGATTGGTTTCTACAATGATCCAGAAATAACATATTCACTATTGATGTTTCTTGCTTTTTATTGAAGTTTTATCTGTTGGCTGACTTTAAATTCCCAGCTGTGTGCTTAGTTTTGAACTCATGCTTCTGGATTACCAGTCTGACAGAATAACCATTCTGCTGCTGGTTTACTTCAGAGTGCCTTACGTTAATACACAAATGCTGTGCAATTGGTAATTAATTAAGTTTATCTCTCTCCAAGCAAGGGCTGGTTTTGTCGTATGCTTTTATTTTTAAAATATATTTTTGATTTTCTGTCATTGGGTCTTTTTCAGATTATGAAATGTATTTTGTCCAAATGCTAATCAATAAATGAAATGACCTTGCTGGTTTTAATTTTGAAATGTGAGTGTTTAGTCTTTATTTTTGGGTGCTTCTGGTGATGTGAGATTTGCTACTGTAATTGTAATAACCTGCTTGTTATTGCTTTAAAAATATAGGTTTTACAACAGTTTTAACTATTTTTTGTTTAGTTTTGAAAGCAAAGCTGAGAGTCCCCAAATCAGCAAGGATCAGTTGTTACATTGAGGTGACAGTGGATGGTCTGAACAGTGAAACAAAGAAAACTGGAAAACGAAATGGAAACCTCCATCCACAATGGAATGAGACATTGACCTTGTAAGGAAAAACGATCATTTTATTATTTCCTGTTGCATACGACTCATGGATTCAACACAGACAAAAAGTAATTTCACACAGTCTCCTTGAGGGATGAAGCACATTTCTTTGATAAATTGTGTTTTGTGCCTGAATGAGATTAGACACAATTTAGCAAAGACTCATTCCGTGGTCATTTTCTCCAGAATTAGCCCTGTTTGAATCCAATACCCTGTTTATTGAATGTGTATCATGTATATAAGTTTCAAGTTTGTTTTCTAATTGAAAAATTTGATTGATCCCTATTTATTCCAAAGTAATGCCTGAAATCTGTTGCTAAAATCTTCCACATTGTCATCTTAATCGTGCAGTGAATGGATTAGATAAATATCTTTGTACATAGTCAAGTTTATTGCCAAATATTTTGATTCTGTCACATACATGAAATGTTTAAAGCACTACAGTGCATCCTGGATCATGTGAATGATTCCAGTTTACATATACATTACACTGGTTCTGTAAACATTTGGATATGCGAATTTGATCCTCTTGATGTAACTAGTGAGTGAAATGATCAGATTTGGTCATTTACATAAATTTAGCATTGGTGCAAAACAAACTGCTTTCCCCAGTGTGAACAATATTGTCTCTTGCGCTTCATCCCACATTTCTCCTGATCTGTCATCTTGTCCCTTCATAAACTTTTACATTTTTCCGTCTCTGATCATTAATTTTACAATGCAGAAGTAGAATCATAAAATCAGTATAAGGGGGAAGGAGACCATTCAGCCCAGCGAGTCTAGGCTGACCCTCTGAAGAGCATCCGACCCAGATCCAATTCCCTACCCTCTCATTATAACCCCACATTTCCCATGGCTGATCCGCCTAGCCTACACATCCCTGGACACTACAGACAATTTAGCATGGCTAATCCACATCTTTGCACTGTGGAAGGAAATGAGAGCATCCGGAGGAAATCCACAGAGATAAGGGGAGAGCATGCAAATTCCATACAGACAGTCGTCTAAGGCTGGGTGTCTTCAGTCCATCATACTAGTGCTGGCCTTCTGAAAAGAGTTACACTCTAACCATTTCCCCTGTTAATTCTGATATTATTTTGATTTGTCTGGTCCATAAAGAAACATCCTTAATGTTTTAAAAACGTGCCAGATAATCTTTAGGTCTGGCTGGTTTTCCCTGAAGTTTTTATCCTCTTTGGGAAAAGTGCTACTGCTCCCAGGCAGACACCAGATTAGCGTCGCTCAGCAGATCTCGTTGACTTGGTAATGGTCTGATCTGCATAATTTAATAGTGCCCTCTAGTGGGAGACCATCCTGCCTGAACTTTAAATCTATAGCTGACCATGGGTGAGTTGAAGAGAATGGGTTATAGAATCATACAGCGCAGAAACAGGCCTTCGGGTCAGTTCCCAGTCTCATGTAACTGCTGTGGTGAAGGTTTATAATATATAATTTTATTATTTGGGAACTTGGATTTTAATAGAGAGTTAAATGGAATTTTGGTCTTCAATACTGAAAAGCTCTGATTTTTGGTAAAGAAAGGGTCAAAGTAATTTGGAATGGTAAGTTAGATACAATGTTGCCAAGAAATCATATGACTTAATCTAAGTGACTCAACAAGCTACCTGGTGAGATAATTGCTGCTTTATGTTGACTTAAATGTATATGGCCTACAAAGTGCAAGGCCAAGGCCAGAAGGAAGTGACAGTTCAGGAGAAAAGATCCATACCAGCAGATACGCTATCTAGCAGCTTAAAAGCAGTCAATGTCTTGCGTCTGTTTCTTAAAGATCAATGGGAAATGTCAATGAGTTAGCCTGGAAGGTTGTGTGGCTCAGGGACAGACAATAACAGAGAAAATCACTTCTGTTGAACGTGCAGTAAGTCACTGACGTTTGTAAGTTCAATAAGATATGGAGGAAGGAGTTATACTTTGCTGAGTTTGTGTGTCTTGAAGGATATTGTTAAGAAAAAGGGTTGAATCTTTTTGCTGTTTATGATAAGAATTTTCCTATAGTCCTATAAATAGCTTTTTAGAATTTATTTTTGTGAAATGAACTTGTGTTAGTTTGCTAAAAGTACGTTGAAGCTAAAAGTACATTGACAGCCTCATGTGAATATGTTTAGTGAATGGCCACCACAGTAACCAAATTACCAAGCCAGTTTGAACTCTGGAATCTGACTTGTCCAATGTTACCATCAACTGGCATCATAACATGGCTCCAGACCCTGGACTTGGTTTTTGTCTGATGACACTATTATCTTTGGACAGATGAGTTAGAAGCAGTAACAATGGACCATAGATTAATGCTGCTCCTGTGTTAGGTGTGTGGATGTAAAGATGCCAGTGAGACAATTCTATGAAGGAGACAGAATTGAAGAGTCTTTTAGACCCAAGTCAACAGAACACGCACACCAGTTTTCTGTACTTAGTAAGAATTTCTATTTATTGCAAGTAAATAGATTTCCAGTACAGAAAAGTTATGAACCATTGCTATAAAACTCCACGAGCTAAAACTATAACTACTTTATAAAAGACCCCCTGTATACACACACACAGTCAAAAACAAAATCAATCAATGTAATGGGTGGAAGGAAAGACTGGGAAGGAAGTTCAGTGTTCCTGTCCACAGGGTTTACCGAGATGATCCTTTTGCTGTTCAGAATGCTATTTCTTGATCTTCCATCTCCAGATACTTTCACTCTCGGCGGCGCAGGGTAACTGTTTCCTATGTATAAAAGTCTCTGACTTATTAATTAAATATTACAGCAACCGATGATTGAAAGTAAACCAGCCATCTTCAGACTTAAGAGGGTTTTTAACTGTGGAAGAAGACAGCTCCTTCCCTTCCTGAGATCCAAGGGCTTCCACCACAAGCATTAGCCCACAAGCTGTTCAAATACTTGCTGTCCGGCAGGAGGCCTTTGTCATTTGTCGATGGAATGGTGGCCAGTTTACAATCAGCTCCTTGTTGCCATTCAGATCTCCATTTGTACACAGCCCCTTGTCTCCAGTTCATCTGTAACTAGGCTTTCCCCTGCTTGAAGCAACAGCTGTGTAAACAGTTCTTCTAATGAGTGTCAGGTAACTTGCTTTTAAAAAGTGTAGTAGTCCTTGGCTTTTAAAGCAGCTATTTTCCTATTTCAGTCCACAATCAAAATGACAGAAAAATAAAACAATGTTATCTTTACGCTGTAAATTATTATTGGTGATATTTCCACCGAAGTGGATAGGAATAGAAAGAGATTTAATGAAGATCTATAAAGATAAATCAGTTTACTGGCTAATGAAGGACTATTTTCTTTGGAGAGTCATTGATGAAGGTTGTTTGACTTTTTTACTGGCCGTTATACCTTGTAAGTGATCAATAGAAAGTGAAAGGACTGCGGATGCTGTAAATCAGAGACAAAAATAGAAATGCTGGAAAAGCTCAGCAGGTCTGGGAGCATCTGTGGAGAGAAATCAGAGTTAATGTTTTGGATTGAGTGACGCTTCCTCAAAAATGATCAATAGATGTATGTTTGAAGCACCTGGGGGTAAGAACAGGAAAAAGCTGCCAACACAGATCTGGAATTTTTGGTTTTAAGTGTGGGGGAATTTGGGGAGGTAGAGAAAAATCACAAAGAGTGCTGTTGGCACTGTCAATGGCTTGACATACAGCTCCCATTTGCTATAAAAATTCTACCCTTGGCTTAGGTCCTGTGATTACGGGCCCGTCCATTTCAAAAGAGGAGCTGTAGCTTTAAATACCAATCCAGTACCATGCAGCAGATGAAGCGGACAATAGTGCCTGTGGTTTATAACAAAAAGTACAAACATGCTGGCAATCAGGTTGGTTCTGCCAATAGGAGGGGTCAAGTGATGTGATTCTATGAGTTGGAGAATATTAGGAAGCAATCTGGATACACCAATGTGGAACTATTTTTTAATAAAATGGAAATGCATTATTAAACATGTAGCATCTGTTTTTTTTTAGAGGGAGAAAGGCAGTTTAATGTTTTAACTAGTATCATAAGACTTGGTTGCGAATAGGAGATGCACAGAACAACTCATTATCACAAATCCAATTTTCTTTTTTCCCTGTGGTGAAATGCTTTGCTGATTTGACTTGGAAGAGCACCTTCTCTTGAAAATGAATCCTGCTTCGGTTATGTTTTCATGGCAGGATATAATTGAAGCATGCAGTACAACATTTAAAATTACTGACTCTGGGCCAATGTCCAGTCTGTCTTCGATACCCTTTGTGACTTTGGGCAACTAAGTTAGGTGTAAGATAAATCTGAGTGATACGTATAGATTTTAAAAACCTATGCTGTGAATTTCGTAGGGTTTTTATGTTTCCATATTAGTTCTGAATTCTTTTTATGTAATGACATGTCTTTCATCTTAGGCATGTAACGCCACAGAGCAAATTGGAGCTGAAAGTCTGGAACAGTCATACCTTGAAAAATGAACTCTTTGGCAGTGTGACTCTTGATGTCTGTGACATTTTAAAGAAGAACAATGGAAAGTGTGAGTTCCTCTTGCTGTGTATTTTTTTAAATTAATTTTACCATGCAAGGTTTCAAAACCAACATTTTCATTGTCAAACCAAAGTTATTGATAAACTGAATTGCTGTGTTTGTTACTGTACTTTTTATTGGTAGCTAAAAAGTAAGAATGCAATTCATGTTCCGTATGTCTGAAAAGTAGAGAGAAATCTGGCTGCTTTAAGTTGGCAAAAACTACCCAGATCTCAAAGACTTGATTATATTGCAAGACTTGCTGACGCTTACTTCACTACGAGAGACGAATGCTTGGAGAGGAAACCGGCATTTGAAACAGTGTGGCCGATGTGTTATACAGTCTGTGCCTAAAGACGCAGCATCCACATTGCCAGAGTTGAGGAAGCATAAATGCTTTGCTATTTTACACAATGTTGTTAACTGTGTAGAGAAATTAGCAATGTATCAGACTGTAATAACTACAGCCATATTATTTTTCCCTTTTCTCAGTTACAAATTATTGTGCTTACTAATTATGTGATTTAGCTTAAACCAGATACTTACCTGGAGTCTTGAATGATTGAGAAAACTGAAAGTGTTTCTGTTTGTGATAAGGCTCACTGACCAATGGTATTGGTGCATTTTAATTATAAAGTTGCACAGGAATTGAAAATTTAGGGATGAGAAAGGAAAAGAGTTTTAATTTTGGAGAAATCGCTTTTAAAGACTGCACTCAACTTATGTAATAATGAGTGTTATGAAACAGTACTTATTGGTTGTTTGTTATATGAATATGCAGTAGAACTGTATGCAATTCTAGTTGTCACACAGTTCGAAGGATATGATTGCACTGGAGAGGGTTCATAAGAGATTCATAGGGATGTTGCCTGGGATGAAAAATCTCAGTTATAAGGAGAGACTGCATAGAGTTTGTTTTTTGTTTTCATAGAGTCATATAGCACAGAAACAGACTCTTCGGTCCAACCAATCCTTGCTGAACACAATCCCAAACTAAACTGGTCCCACCTACTTGCTCCTGGCCCATATCCCTTCAAACCTTTCCTATTCATGTATCTATCCAAATGTCTTTTAAACGTTGTAATTGTACCCGCATCCACCACTTCCTCAGGAAGTTCATTCCACATGCAAACCATCCTCTGTGTAAAAATTTTGCCTCATGTCTTTTTTAAATCTGTCTCCTCTCACCTTAAAAATGTGCCCCCTAGTCTTGAAATCCTCCACCCCAGGGAAAAGACAAGTACCATTAACTCTATCTATACCTCTCATTATTTTATAAACTTCTATCAGATTGCCTCTCAACCTCCTATGCTCCAGTTAAAAAAAGTCTCAGCCTACCCAGTCTTTCTCTATAACTCAAACCTTGCATACCTGGAACATCCTGGTAAATCTCTTCTGAACCTTCACCAACTTGATAATATTCTTTCTATAACTGGGCGACCAGAACCATACACAGTATTCTGGAAGAGGCCTCACCAATGTCCTGTACAAACTCAACATGACTTCCCATCTCCTATACTGAAAGCTCTGAGCAATGAAGGCTAGTGTGCCAAACATCTTTTTAACCACCCTGTCTATATATGATGCAAACTCCAAAGAATTATGCACCTGCACCCCTATGTCCGTCTGTTCTACAACGCTACCCAAGGCCTTACCATTAATTGTATAAGCCCTATTCTTGTTTGTTGTACCAAAATTCAATACCTCACATTTATCCAGACTGAACTCCATTTGCTGTTTTTCAGTCCATTGACCCATTTGATCAAGATCCCTTGTAACCTTAGAAAACCTTCTTCACTGTCAACAATGCCACTAATTTTGGTGTCATCCATAAACTTACTAACCATGCCTTCTGTGTTCTCATCCAAATCATATATAAAAATGACACACAAAAGACCTTAGAACACAGGAAGCTGAGGCGGGTTGAGGTATATAAAATTATGAGAGGCATCAACAGAATAAATCAGGAGAATCTCTTCCCCATGGCAGATATGTCTAAGACCAGAGGTCATAAATTTAACCTGACGAGCAAGTGGTTTAGAGGAGGTCTGAGAGAAAAAAAATACCCAGCGGATGATGGATTTATAAAATTTGCTGCCTGAGAGTGTAGTGGAGGCAGGTACTCTGGCAATATTTAAGAAGCATCTGGATGAGTACTTAAAATACCAGGGCATAGTAAATTATAGACCAGGTGCAGGTAAATGGGACTAGTGTAGTTTGGTATTTGTTAGTTGGCATAGACCTGATCGTCTGATGGCTTGTATCTGTGCTGTATGACTTTACTGGTATTGTGGTTATTTCAGTTCAAGTTTTTATTGTTTTCACTTCTGCACATCGTTCAGTTTTTACACATTTAGTCCAATTGAAAGAATAGCCATGGAGGTAATCTTCTCCTAGACCTCTGACACTGCTGGTTATTTTTAATTTGTTCATAGGATGTGGGTGTGGCTAGCAAAGCCAGCATTTTTCACCCATTCCTAATTTGCCCAGGGACAGTTAAGAGTCAGCCTCTTTGCCTTGGGTCTGGAGTCACGTGAATGCCAGACCGGGTAAGGATGGCAGATTCCCTTCCCTTAAGAACATTAGTGAACCAGATGGGTTGCAACAATCAACCATGCTCATCATTAGGTTAACTTGTTAATTGCAGACTTTTTTTTAAGATTGATTTCAAATTTTCACCATTTCCCATGATGGGATTCAAACCCATTTCCCCATTACATTAAACTGCGGTTCTGGATTACTAGTCCAATGACATTACCACTATGCCGCATCATCAATCTTAGCTGATTGCTTGAGTGTGTCAGGGTTTTCCCAATCTTTTTCCAGTGTTCCCTTGTTTTATGGGATAGAACCTGATAATTATTCAACAGATCTCCCTGATCACATTGCTGAGATCAGAACTTGAGAATTATGGACATTGACCTATGCTGCATTGATCCACAAGGCTGAAACTTGGGAAGCTGTCCTCTGCATGCTGTCCTCGCTGAAACATATTTCTAGCTACACTTCATCTCGTTGGCGTAATTGTTTACAGAAAAATGCAGTTGTACTGTGACTCGATGCTAAATAGTGCCATAAACACAAAGAAAGAGGTACTTCAACAGGACAGAAGCAAAAGCGGTATCCATAATGTTTGTTCTGTGAGGGACCTAGGGAGTTGTACAATGGTAACTAGCTCTGTTATTGTTAAATTTTGACTCTTGCCTATTTATAATTGTTCAGTTTCAACCATGACTCAGTCAGTGAGTAGGAAGGAATGGTTTCAAGTCTCATTCCAGGATTTGATCAAAAATAAATCCTGTGCTGCACTGTTGGAGTTGGAGTTGATGTTTTCCAGATGAGATGTAAACTGAGCACAGTAAATCCTGTTGCTGACCGGAAAGGAGTTGGGAATGGCTATGTGTCCATACTTAGTTCACATTGTGGCTGCTTGCACACGTTGCCTCTCTGTTTCTACATGATAGGCACACATGGTTGCACAGGACCAAATCCCACTTCCAATCTATGCTCAATAATAAGATAAGAGGTCCGGCTGGATTTATAGTGCATCGTGGATGCACAAAATGGAATTCATAACAATCTTCTGAAGTAAGTTGGAAAGACTTTGTGGAGGTATTTCCCATCTAGGTCAGTTGGTAGTTCATGGACGCTTAGCCCAGAGTTATAGTCTTGAATCCCACATTGTGTGGTAAATTTGGTAAACTTTTAAGTTTTAAAGTTGTTTTGTTGCAATTGATAAATTCAAAGACTGATTCACTGTGATTGGCTCTGTATATGTGATTTGAATGAGAATTACGGACATTGACCTACGCTGTATTGATCCACAAGGCTGAAACTTGGGAAGCTGTCCTCTGCATGCTGTCCTCAGTGAAACATATTTCTAGGTACACTAGTGATTTGGCAAAATAAACTCAGCCCAAACTGTGTCTCTCCCCTCGGGTGGGTTTACAAGATCCCTGGGCACTATTTTGAAGGAGAACAAGGGAGTTATCACTGGTATCCTGGATGAATGAACCATTGTGTGGAAAAACATGTGCTGACATATTTAGCTTGTTTTGACTTGTGATTTACAAGCAGGCCGGTTGATGACTTACTCAAAAAGTCGTGCTTAATGCTGTAAGTTCATTTGTACTCAGGATTACAGATATAAAATGGACATAGAATAAAAATGATGATTGATTCAAAAGGCTGAGGAAGATGGGAAAAGAACATTTAACCCAAGTACTTCGTCACTCTACTCGTAGAAAATAAATAATTCAAACATTTTTACATGTTGCCTGTAGTAATTCATACAATGATCCTAAAACAGCTAGATCCAATTTGGAGATGGACCTGTATTTACTTAACTATATCATGTCCAGTGAAGCAATTCTTTACAGTCAAATTTCCAAAAATGTGCAGAGTTCCTTGTTTTGACCATGAAGTTTGAACCTGTCCAGAAATTGCCCATCTTTCTTTAGATTTCTTTCAGTGACCTTCTATAATGTGAAGTCCCTTGTAGTCAACTTTACAGGTAAGGATACTTGGCCGACAGAATATTAAGTTCCATCTTACCTACTTTGCACAGTTTGCGAGATCTGTTCCTGATAAATACCAGAAATATTTCCAAATGCCAAGTCGTTCTTTGTCAGCACTGTCTGTTCTTTCTCCATTGCATTGTTAGTTTCAAAGTTCAGAAGTAGGCCATTCAGCCTACTAGATCTGCTCTGCCATTCAATGAGATTATGGCTGATCTGATATTCCTTAACCCCACTTTCTTACCTTTTCTCAGTAAGCCTTGATTCACTTACAGATTAAAAATCTATCTCAGCCTTGAATATACTTAATGACCCCTGAGGGAAGAAATTCCCCCTCATCACTATCTAAAATGTGTGTGAACCCCCTTATTATTTTTCTTTATTTTTCTAATTTATTCCTAAGAATTTGTACCAAGGTACCTTGTACCTGAATGGTGTAAAAGACTGTAATGCAGAACTTTTTATTTATTTATTTTCTAATTTATTCCTAAGATTCTGTACCTAGGTACCTTTGTACCTAAGATGACGCCATAGGTGGTGACTTTGTAAACTTTTCACTGCACTCATGTGAGTACATGTGACGATAAATCTAACTCTAATTCTAATTCTATGATGAGATTATGCTGTCTGGTCTTAGACTCTCCCACAAGAGGAAACAGCCTTTCTGCATCTACACTGTCAAATCCCCTAAGAATCCTATGTGTTTAATAAGGTTGCCTCTCATTCTTCTATATTCCAATACATACTGCCCCAAACCACTATTTTTAACAAGAGGCAGGCGGACTAGTTTAATTTGGGAACATGGTTGGCGCGGACTAGTTGAACTGAATGGTCTGTTTCCATGTTATATGATTCGATGACTGAAAACAAGCATTTGTTACATTAACACCGCACAATTTTCAATCATGGTAGTAATTGTGTTTTAAAGTTCCTTTCCTGTTCTGGATGGCTATTGGTTATCCACAGTCGACATCACAAAAGCTGATTATCTGATATTTATCACATTTCTGTTTGTGGAAGCTTGCTATGAATAAATTGGCTGCTGCATATCCTAAACCATAACTGTGACTACAACACAAAAGTAATTAATTAGATGTGAAGCACTTTGGGCTGAAGTGGTCATGCAGAACGCTATATGAAATACAGGTTGTTCCTTTCACGTTAATTGCCTAGATTTTACCTCTTGATTGTAACATTATGGAGACTGACTTGAAGAGTGGTTGTCTTGTCTGAAAGATCTTTTCTGCATGGAAGGCAAGATGGAATTAGTTTAGAGATAGTAGGAACTGCAGATGCTGGAGAATCTGAGATAACAAGGTGTAGAGCTGGATGAACACAGCAGGCCAAGCAGCATCAGAGGAGCAGGAAGGCTGACGTTTCGGGCCTAGACTCTTCTTCAGAAATGGGGGAGGGGAAGGGGATTCTGAAATAAACAGGGAGAGAAGGGGAGGCGGATAGAAGATGGATAGCGGAGAAGGTAGGTGGAGAGGAGACAGACAGGTCAAAGAGGCAAGGATGGAGCCTGTAAAGGTGAGTGTAGGTGGGGAGTTAAGGAGGAGATAGGTCAGTCCAGGGAGGACGGACAGGTCAAGGGGGCGGGATGAGGTTAGTAGGTAGGAGATGGGGGTGGGGCTTGAGGTGGGAGGAGGGGATAGGTGGGAGGAAGGACATGTTAGGGAGGCGGGGACGAGCTGGGCTGGTTTTGGGATGCGGTAGGGGGAGGGGAGATTTTGAAGCTTGTGAAGTCCACATTGATACTGAGACAACAAGGTGCAGGGCTGGATGAACACAGCAGGCCAAGCAGCATCATAAGTGTTCATCCAGCCCTGCAGCCTTTCTGCTCCTATGATGCTGCTTGGCCTGCTGTGTTCATCCAGCCCTGCACCTTGTTGTCTCGGATTCTCCAGCATCTGCAGTTCCTACTATCTCTGATTCAATTTTAACTCCACATTGATACCATTGGGCTGCAGGGTTCCCAAGCGGAGTATGAGTTGCTGTTCCTGCAACCTTCAGGTGGCATCGTTGTGGCACTGCAGGAGGCCCAGGATGGACATGTCGTCTGAGGAATGGGAGGGGGAGTTGAAATGGTTCGCGACTGGGAGGTGCAGTTGTTTAGTGCGAACCGAGCATGGGTGTTCTGCAAAGCAGTCCCCAAGTCTCCGCTTGGTTTCCCCGATGTAATTTAGAATGGTTTCGTGGTCAGCTGCGATATGAAAACTTTGCATTTTAACTTAATAATCTCCATAAAATTAAATTCTTCATAAACATATGTACTTTCTTGGATTGTAGCACCTTTCATGACCCAGGGACATCTAAAGTGCTGCATAATGAATTAACCATTCAGAAATATATTTATTTTACTGTAGAAAATGCAGCTGTGTTTTTAACTAGCAAGGCACCACAGAAGAAGTGATCAAATAATCTGTGTTGGTATTGTTTAAAAGGGTAAATGTCGGTTAGGATGTTAGGAGAAGACTCCTGCTGCACTTTAAATAGTTCTATTGGATCTTTGTCTCCCCCGAGAGGACATGACTTGGCAATCTCCATTTTTAATAAAAAGTTTCCTAGGGTTGTTTAACTCCTCATGGAAGATGGCACCTCTGATGATACAGCACTTCCTCAATGCATAGGAGACAAAGACATTCAAAATAGAAGCCTATGTTTGTTTAGTAGTATAGTTATACATTATGACTGTTCCTAAAGGAATTTTATTAAGTAACTGCAATATCAGATCAACTCGAGTAAGAAGGCAGCAACTGGATTGAGACCGTGAGTACTTCATTCAGCTTCTACAATGTCAGTCTGCTCTCCCAAGTCAACACCTTACAGTGTTCAATAATATATCACTGTTATACGAAACTTTGACGATGTTTATCAAGTTGGCCACCATATTTCTTAGCTTAACCGTTGAATAATTCTGCTTTGTACTCGATTTCAAATGAACAGGAGCTCCTTGTGCAATGGTCAGCTCACTTAGCATTACCTTATGAGAGAGTCCTTTAAAGAGTAACTTTGAGGCTGTATCCTTCAGAGGTAGGCTGCTCTTCGCCTAGCCAGTAATTCCTATTTCTGGTAAACAACTGGCTACAGATTATGCATATTGCAGTTCATAATTGTACAGATATTCACAGCTTCAATAATCCTTTGTGTGCTAGCAGACTGAACTGCAGCTCAATGGATAACATTTCTTAATGTATATTCTGTGATGACTGTGCTTTTTAAAAGCCCATTTAAATCTCTACAGCACTTCAAGGTGCAGAAGAAATGATGGTTGGGAGACACATAAGTAACCTGCTTCAGCAATGGCTTTTTTAAAAATAAAATGCTTTATAGGTTCTCAGCTTGGTTTTATTGCAATTTAGTTTATTTAGTGTGTTCGTTGTCTTCACAATTTGAACTGTATTTTCTCAATTTGATATACTGCTCCAAGTCAAATAAAAACAGTGATCTGTTTCTAGACTTCACTGAACATTGTCTTTGTTTAATACAGTTATGTCAGGATAAATTTATTGTTTTTGTACTGATTGGTATATTTGCTGACTCTGCATAAGGGAATATTTTGACCTTGGAATATATTTACAGTGTGCGTCATCTCCAACAGCATCTCCAAATAACTGTGTCAGAGCTTTCTGAATTGTTTCTTGTTGAAACTTCTTGAATCTCAATATTGATTTGTCACTAATATTTTAATGACAAATTTGTTTTTATTTTCCTACTCTCATATTTTGATGAAGGATGATAAGAGAACAGTGGAATGAGAGTAGGCTATCCAGCCCCTTATGCCTGTGCTAGCATTGAGTTAGGTGGTGGCTGATTTCAGTAGCTTACCTTGGTTTCATAACTCCTCAACCTAAATCTAACAAAAATGTACTCAACCAAGTTTTGGGAAAACAGCTACTGCCTTTGCTCAACAAAAATTCCTATTCCCCAGCAATTTGCTGCACCTTTCTTGCTGGCAGCTGTAAGGCTAAAATATACTGTTCACAACTTTGGCATTATATTTGATTCTGAAACAAACTTCTAATTACAACTTCATCACAAGATAGCATAGTTTCACTTCTAACATCACCCAACGCTACTCCACCTCATTTTAAAGCCTCATTGATGTCTTTTGTTGTCTTTAGACTTGCTTATTCCAGTGTATTTCTCACTGAAATCCTATCTTTTGTTCTCTGTAAATTTGGCTATCCAAAACTCTGCAGTCCCTGTCCTTTCTCTTACCAAGTCTTGCTCACACACCAACCATTCTCACTGACTTACATTAGCTTCTGGTTAAGCAAATACATGATTCAAAAAAAAAACTCATCCTTGTTTTCAAATCAGTTCATGGCCTTAACCCTTCCCATCCCTGTACTCATCTGATTCTGGATTCTCGGACACCCCCGATTTCGAAACTCTGCTACATTTTCAGCCATAACTTCAGCCACTGCAGCCCTGGTGTCCATTGTTCCTTCCCTAAATCTTCATATGCCTCTACCTCTTCTTGAAACCTATCTCTTCTGTACCTCATTTTGTGACTTGGTTTGGCTCCTACAGAAAACAAAGTAACTTAACTCTGTATAAGTACAAAGTGGGGATCTGTGAAATTTTCTGTTGATTTGCTATCAATAGCTATTTGTGAGGGACAGTTCCAAATTTCTTGCACTCTTTATGCAAAAGTACTTTCTGATTCCCCACCATGCTTATGGACTCTAAACAGTATTTGCTAAAACACTACATATAGGCTTATCAGCAAAATCGAAGCCCATGGATTTAAAGGGATGGTCTCAATGTGAATATAAAATTGCTTTTTTAAAACAGGAAATAATTGTGATCTACCTGAGTTTTAAGAGTGGAGGATGGTGCATTGTGGAGTTCCCTGGGGATTGATACTAGAATCGTTGCTTTTTTTGATCCATTGACTGAAGTTGATTTGGATGTTGTTACAAAGACATTTAATATTGCTTGGAGGATTAAAATTCTGAAAGATTCTGGAAAATGAAAGGTGTTTAAAGTTTTATGGGCATAAAAGGAGTGATTTCTTTAAAATATATCATGGAAATTTCACTGTGGACATTGGAGATTTTTTTTTTAACAAGACTTCCCAGAAATCCATAGTCTATAGGCATGAGGTTGGAAAAGCACAGCGGGTCAGACAGCATCAGAGTATAGAGAGGTTCAGAAAAGCTTTGAGGTATTTCATTTATGTGGACAAATTGGCAATACTGGATTATTTTTCTTAGAGTAGAGAATGTTGAAGGATTTGCTGGAGATGGTAAAGATCTTGAGAGAACTGAACTGAGTTGAGTGGGAGAAACTTCGATTGAAATGAACCAAGAGCCACAAGGGAAAATATTTTCACTGCGTGTAACATTAGGGACCTGAATGCATTGCCAGTGTGTG
Source organism: Rhincodon typus (assembly GCF_021869965.1). Taxonomy (NCBI): domain Eukaryota; kingdom Metazoa; phylum Chordata; class Chondrichthyes; order Orectolobiformes; family Rhincodontidae; genus Rhincodon; species Rhincodon typus. The sequence continues at coordinate 37,842 of NW_025966495.1, forward strand.
TGGAGGCATTTTCAATTGTTGCTTTGTAAAGGGCATTGGATCATTACCTAGGAGAAAATTTGCAGAGCTTTGAGGAGAAGTCAGGAGAATGGGACCACCTCACTTCTTGAGAGTCGCCATAGAAATGATGGATCCAGTGGCTTTGGTTTGTGCTGTAACCTTTCTTTACTATCCTACAGTTCTGCAGTAACGCATGTTCCAGCAACGCAAATTAGCTATAATGCAATTGACAAACGGGGAATGCTATTTCAAAAACATGAACTTGTGTTAGCTATAACACGATTCCATCGAGTACGTATCGACATCGTGGGCTTTGTCAAAGGAAAATTTCTTTTTTTTCGATCCTTGCAGATGGTGTAAATGTTCAGAGTAAATCATAATGAGCTCATTTGAAAAAGGTAATTGGATTGCATGTCATAAACCTCAAATAAAATATCACACAGAAAACAACCGTCTTATTAGGAAAATATGTAAAGTCTTAGTTTGAAGAGTTTATGCTGAACACATTAAATGCAAAAAGATGAAGTATAGTCAAAAATAATGAGTGCAGTTAAAATATGCACCTTTGTGTGTAGTATTTCTGCCTAGATTTTGTTACATATTTAATATGTAAGAACTTTTGAACTTTCTCATGTAAATCATTTATACCAAAAATTATCTGTGTTACAACTTGCTCTTTTCCAGCACTATTTTGAATACAGTTTACTCAGGTTTACAACGCAGTTTAATCCTACAATTAATTTCAATGTCATTGGGCTACACAGGAAAGAAAGGTCCGATTCCTCTGCTTCACTTGTCTGAAAATCTATCCAGAAGTCTGTGCTGATGGAATGTCAGATCAGATCAGCAATGGGGTAGGCTGTGATGCAGACTATGTTGCAGGTGAATAGATTTTATTTGATTATAAGTGTCGAGACTCACACAAATGACTGGCATGGCACCAACACTTATAGGAGAGTGGTGAGAAAGAATTTTGAGTGATTTTTTTGGTGGTCTGCACCTAACCCCACTTTTCCCATAGGCCCCGTTATTTCAATAGTGCGATTTTCTATAATGCTATGTTGCGTAGGAACACAGCTATCACGTTATAGCAGAACCCCCTGTACTGGCTTTCTGATGGCTCATATGTCTAAATGTTCAGTCACTCTGCCCCGTTAATAGCTCATATAACTTCCCCACAATTTAAGTTGGACTGATCAGTCTACAATTTCCTTGTTTATCTGACACCTTTAAATAATGGAGCAAATAAACTGTGTATGGAAGATAATGACTTAAATACATCATGGGTTATGACATCAGTAAGTTAAACATCATTGTAGTTTTTCAAAGAATACAAGTAAAAATGAAATCACAATGATTTTATTGGAGACAATGTGGCATAGTGTATTGCAGAATGCTGTTCATTCCTAATGTCTCTATTATATTATCTGCATCCAAGATGGGGCGTTCCACTCCCGAACATCCCAGATGTCCCCTTATTTCAGGGACTGCAATTCCCCCACCCCCTTCAGTGGTCGAAAATGCTCTCGATCGCATCTCTTGCATTTCCCGTACCTCTGTCCTCACATCCCCTCCCCGCAACAAAAACAAAGACAGAATCCCCCTTGTCCTCACTTATCACCCCCACTAACCTCCGGATTCAACGTATTGTTCTCTGCCATTTCCGCCACCTGCAATCTGACCCCACTATGAAGGATATATTTCCCTCTCCACCCCGATCTGCCTTCCGTAGGGACCGCTCTCTCCGCGACTCCCTCATCCACTCCACACTCCACACTAGCCCCACGATCCCCAGCACCTTTCCCTGCAACTGCAGGAAGCGCTACACCTGCCCCTACACCTCCCCCCCCGCATCTCCATTCAAGGAACCAAAAAAACCTTCCACATCAGACAGATGTTCACCTGCACATCCACTAATGTAGTCTATTTCATCCGATGTAGCCTCCTCTACATCGGTGAGACCAAACGGAGGCTCGGAGACCGCTTTGTAGAGCGCCTGCACTCTGTTTGTGACAAACGACAACACCTTCCAGTCGCGAGCCACTTCAGCTCCCGCTCCCACTCCCTGGATAACATTGCCATCCTGGGCCTCCTCCAGTGTCACAATGACGCCACCTGGAAACTGGAAGAGGAGCCCCTCATATTCTGCCTTGGGAGCCTACAACCCAATGGTCTCAATGTGGACTTGACTAGTTTCCAAATCTCCCCACCACAGCCTCATCCCATGACCAACCCTCTCTCTCATCCCCGCCTCCTTGACCTGACACAACCTGTCCATCTTCTCTCCCACCTATCAACTCCTCCCACCTCACTGACCAGTCCCCACCACTCTACCTGCACACACCTATCACCATCCCACCTACCTACCCCAGCCCCACCCCTCCTCTCTCTATTTATTTCAGAGCTCCCTTCCCCTTCCCCATTTCCGAAGAAGGGCCCCAACCCAAAATGTCAGCTTTCCTGCTCCTCTGATGCTGCCTCGCCTGCTGTGTTCCTCCAGCTCTGCAGTGTTATCTCTTATATTCCAGTTCTGATTGGGATGGAAATTTTATCTTTGACATTAAAGGCTGAAATAAAAAAAGCATAACTTTGAATTTAAAATGTGCTGCCTAATCTTAGTCTAAATTCCAATGAATCAATCTCTAGCACAAAATGAATATTCTATCCTCATAGAGCAATGTGATTAGGAATTTTTAACTTTTAATGTTTTAAGACCAGTCTGAGGTTGAATTCAAGCTTAGCTGCATCAACCCTGTGTCACACCTAGTCTGGAAAGACTTGATTCTGCCACAGAATTCACAATAGAAAACAAACTTCTGTCTTGACCAATAATGTCAGTTGATTTAATTTCAAACATGACCCTTCAGTATTTATAGTTGCAGTAGAGTTCTGCACGCTGCTGGACATCCCAAAGGAACTAGTATTGAATCAGGAACATTGCTCAAGATTGACTTGATGAAACTAGTAATATGGAAAATAATGACATTCAAGTCATATAGGAAAGATGTTGTTGAACTTGAAAGGGTGCAGAAGAGATTTACAAGGATGTTGCTGGGTTTGGAGGGTATGACCTATTTGCAGAGGCTGAATAGGTTGGGGCTGTTTTCCCTGGTACTTCAGAAGGTGAAGGTGACTTTATGGAGGTTTTTAAAGTCATGAGGGGCATGGATAGGGTGAATATCCAAGGTCTTTTTCTCAGGGTGGGGGAGTCCAAAACTAGAGGGCATAGTTTAAGGTGAGAGGAGAAAGGTATAAAAAGGACCAAAGGGGCAACGTGTTCACGCAGAGGGTGGTGTGTGTGTGAAATGAGCTGCCAGAGGAAGGAGGCTGGTACAATTACAACATTTAAAAAGCATCAGAATGCATATATGAATAGGAAGGGTTTAGAGGGATATGGGCCAAATGCTAGTAAATGGGACTAGATATGTTTAGGATTTCTGGTTGGCATGGACAAGTTGGATCAAAGGGTCTGTTTCCGTGCTGTACAACTCTGGCTGTAAGTGACATCTTTAGGACTAGTGATCCCTCTAACTGCTTGGAGATACCACACACTCTGACACATGAATTTATACACCAGTTAACTTTTATTGTTGGGAAATGGCCAGAAATGTAATTAACGATGGCGTGATTGAATACTTCTAAATATGTTCATTAGATTAGAGGGCATCAGTATGAATTTACTGGAATGATACCTATGCTTCAAAGGTTACATTTATGAGGAAAATGACATCAATTGATACTGCTTGGAACTTAGAAGCTTGTGGATGATTTCAGATATTTTTTCAAGATATTAAAAGGCATAATTAGGGTTGATAAATGATGGTTATATCTGCTGATTGAGGAATCTAGAACCAGGAGGCAGGATTAAAAATTAG
>NW_025966496.1:0-786 GCF_021869965.1 Rhincodon typus
AACGGGTGTAACCTGGTCTTGTCAACTCTGTAGCCCAAGTAGGTCAGCTAGGGAGCCTGTAGCACACATTTTTTTTCCTTCTTAGTCGTATGCCTGCCTTGGAAAAACAACTTAGGATTATGTTCAAGTTCTCTAAGCATTCCTTATTAGTTTTCCTTATTATTAGTATCTTAAGTAGGTAAATGGTGACCTGGGGTAGACCTTACAAAATGTTCTGCATCTTCCGCTGAAAAATCAAACAGACTGAAGATACCCCAAATGGCAGTCTTATATATATTGGTACAAACCCTTTTGGTATTAATTCCAGCATACTTCTGGGAATCACCATCAAACAGCAATTGCAAGTAAACGTGGCTCATGTCCAGCTTCATGAATGACAACCCCCCTGCCAGCTTTGTGTATAAATCCTCGATCCAGGGATTAGGTATTTATGCAGCTGTGAAGAATTGTTTGTTTAAAATCCCCACACAGGTAAATCAGCCCATCAGGCTTCATAATCGGTACACACATTCTGCAAACTGGACCGGTTCAATGATTCCTTCACTTTCCAGCTTTCTGATTTCTGCCTCTAATTTTGCATGTAAGGCAAATGGCACTGGGTGAGCCTTGCAGAATAATGGAATTGTTTCCTGGTCAACATGCAAGATAACTTTGACTCCTAGTTTCCAGGGAACGGAGTCAGAGGGAGGAGCACACAGAGCACGGTGAGTATAAACCTAATTTACCTCGGGGATTCGCGGCCTTGTTTCCAGGGAGTGGAGTCAGAGGGAGGAGCACAAGTAGCAC
>NW_025966496.1:796-3125 GCF_021869965.1 Rhincodon typus
GGGAGTGGAGTCAGAGGGAGGAGCACAAGTAGCACGGTGAGTATACATCTAACTTACCTCGGGGATTCACAGCCTTGTTTCCAGGGAGTGGGGTCGGAGGGAGGAGCACACAGGGTAACCGAAACCAAACTGAAAAATGTGACGTCACAGGAGGTCTGTGACCTGATTGGCTGGTAGGAAATCTGCCCCAAATTTAAACAATAAACTGCAAAACTAATAAATAAATAAGTAATCAGGGATTAACTAACAAATAAATTAATTAACCAAGTAGAGATGGCTGGACAGGTGATGTGCTATAGCTGTACGATGTGGGAGCCGGCTGATCCCATATCTGCAGCAAGTGTTGGTTGCTGGAGGAATTTCAGCTCAGAATTGATGAGTTGGAATCTGACCTTCAAACACTGCAGTTCATCCAGGAGGGGGAGAAGTACCTGGACGGTTTGTTTCAGGAGGTGGTCACACCTCGTAGATTAAGCACTTCAAATTCACTTGATGATCAGGAACAGCAGGATGTGACTGTAAGCGAGGCAGGTGGGGGATCCTGAATTCAGGAACAGAGGAGCCTCAGCTCTTGACCTTGTCCAACAGGTACAAGATATGTGCTCCCTTTGTGGATGCGAAACAGGGCTGTAGGGAGGATGAGCCAACTGACCACTGCACTGTGGTACAGGAGGCCATTCCGAGGGGGGAGCAAAAAGACAAGTGGTAGTGATAGTGGTAGGGCATTCTGTAATTAGGGGGATTGATAGCATCCTTTATAAGCAGGATCAAGAGTCCCCATGGTATGTTGCCTGCCAGGGTGAGGGATATCTCTCGCCAGCTTGAAAGGATTTTGGAACAGGAGGGGAAGGATCCAGTTGTCGTGGTCCATGTCAGGACAAACAACGTAGGCAAGGCTAGGAAAGAGGATGTGTTTAGAGATTATCAGGAACTAGGAACCCTGCTCAAGGGTTATAATCTCCGGATTACTGCCCGAGCCATATGCAAATTGGCATAGGGACACAAGAATAAGGGAAGTCAACACATGGCTAAAAGAGTGGTGCGGGGAAGAGGGGTTCCTTTTCATGGGGCACTGGCATCAGTTTTGGAACAGAAGGGATCTGTACCGCTGGGCCGGTCTCCACCTGAATCGAGCTGGGACCAATGTTCTAGTGAAAAGGGTAAATAGGGGGAGTCAACAGGACTTTAAACTAGAGAGTGGGGGGTAAAGGAAGGGTTAAGAGTATAATGACCAATGGGAAACAAAGCAGCAGGTTAGTATCTGTGGGGGTGGATTCAACTGAATGGAAAAGTATGAAACAAATGAAAAGAAAGGAGAATTCAGGAGAAGTTATTAAAGTCTCCAGAACACAAAAGAGAACAGAATGTTTGGAAAGGGATAGGAATCTAACTCCAAGCATACTGGATAAATGAATGACAATGAGAAGAGGAACAGTAAATATAGGACTGAAGGTGTTGTATCTGAATGCACACAGTATATGAAATAAGGTAAATGAGCTTGTGGTGCAGATCAGAATTGGCAGGTATGACACGGTGGGCATCACAGAGACATGGCTGCAAGGGGATCGGGACTGGGAGTTATCTATCCATGGATATATATCCTATTGAAAAGACAGGCAGGCAGACAGAGGGGGTGGGGTTGCCTTATTAGTAAGAAATGAAATTAAATCGATAGCAAGGAACGACATAGGGTCAGATGATGTAGAATTTGTGTGGATAGAGTTGGGAAACTGCAAAGGTAAAAAAAAACCATGATGGGAGTTATGTACAGGCCCCCAAACAGTCATCAGGATGTGGGGAGATAGTAGGAACTGCAGATGCTGGAGAATCTGGGATAACAAGGTGTAGAGCTGGATGAACACAGCAGGCCGAGCAGCATCAGAGGAGCAGGAAAGCTGACTTTTCGGGCCTGGACCCTTCTGAAGAAGGGTCCTGCTCCTGCTCCTCTGATGCTGCCTGGCCTGCTGTGTTCATTCAGCTCTACATCTTGTTATATCAGGTTGTGGGGCACAGGATACACCAGGAGATAGTGAAGGTGTGTAAGAAAGGCAAAGTTACAGTGATCATGGGGGATTTCAATATGCAGGTGGACTGGGAAAATCAGGTTGGTAGTGGATTGCAAAAGGAATTTGTGGAATGTCTACGAGATGGCTTTTTGGAGCAGCTTGTGGTGGAGCCCACTAGAGAACAGGCAATACCTTGTCCGCTCCACACTCCCCTCCAGCTCCACCACACCTGGCACTTTTCCCTGCAACCGCAGGAAGTGCTACACCTGCCCCCATACCTCCTCCCTCACCCCCATCCCAGGCCCCAAGAAGACTTTCCACAT
>NW_025966496.1:38125-41549 GCF_021869965.1 Rhincodon typus
ATGCTGCTTGGCCTGCTGTGTTCATCCAGCCCTGCACCTTGTTGTCTCGGATTCTCCAGCATCTGCAGTTCCTACTATCTCTGGCTAGTCTAATGCTCAGGATTGTGTTCAAATTTGAATTAATTTAAATTAATAAATCTGGAATTAAAAGTTAATTCCAGTGCTGGTGAACATGTAACTATCATTGATTGTTGCAAAAACCCATCTAGTTCATTCATATCCTTTAGGGATCTAATTCTGCCATCCTTACCCTATCATCACCAGTCTGACCTGAGATCTACAATACAATGTCAAGCTAACGACTCAGTTCAAGTGCAGTTAGAAATGGACAACAAATACTTGCCCTACCAGTGACGCCCACATCAAATGTTTTCCATTTTTCCATACACTGTTTCGAATATTCTGGCCACAGCAATGTCGGCAGTTAACCACACTTCTTAAACATTCATGCATAACGTTTAAAAAGTACTCAATAAATTTCAAATGCTTGGCAAGACAAACCATAGCATTGTTTTATTACCTTTTAAACTTCCTTCACAACTCATACCTCACAGGTATGTTGTATTCTTTTAGGTCAAAGATTTGTTTGAATTCCATCCGGATTAGATTTAAGCCTCTTTATTCAATACCCTGTGTCCACATCCCACATTGCACTTAGTTTGAGAGGATAAGTAGGCAGCCTGTTGTCAGGACTCTCCTGTTGATGTTTTCAAGCTGGCAGCTGAAGAGGGAGAAGGGAATCAACAAGAATATTTGATACCAACAACAAAATTTGGTCATGTTCAAACTCCATTGTACATAATGTTCTCCCACAGGGGAATGAATGGGTAGCTGGAAGTTCTGTTTAGTGACTGCACAGCCAAAAGAGTGACAGATGGTTAACATGAAATAGGAAAGTACCTCTTATTTCAAGATGCTTGAATTTGTGGTTCGAATACCATTATGACAATTGTAGAAACTCCTACTACATAGGTATCGTTGGCTCACCTTCCTATCTTCACTCATGCAAGTGAGAAAGAGAGTGATCGATATCAAACATTTCTTTGGCTTCTTGTTGTGTGCTGGATTTAACGCATCTGCCATTTCATGACTTTGAGTATCCATGCACCGGACTGAAGAAAAATCAGGTTTGCCAGGTCAACCTCTTTGAGAATAAAAATAATATTTCTAAATCCAATTTAGCTTCTATGACATTGCACATGGAAACACATTTTCATAACAAACTGTCGCTAGTTTTCTACTGCTCTGTCTCTATTTTGACCCCATTCACTAACTTGCTATGATCTTTTTGGATCTCACTGTTGAATATTACTCAATGGCAGTAACTGACCCCCTGAGTTTGAAGATTGTAATTCAAATGCCCACTCTATAATCTAGTCTGAAATTCCAGTGCAGCACTGTGGAAATTGCAGATACCATCATTTGTATGATATACAAATGTATGGAGGCCTCTCCTGCTCTGTAAGGATTCCACATCAGCATTTGAAAACGCAGCAGGAGAATTATCATAGACACGATTTGTTCCTTAATAAAACAAATTATCACATTGCAGTTTATGATAGCTTGTTGTGTACATTTTGTTGGCTTTGTATTCTGCTTTACAGCAGTAATTACACCTTGAAAGACATTTCATTGCTTCGAAGCATCCTCAGATTGTAAAATATATAATCACAGAATTCAGATTGATACAAACCAAAATGAGTGCATTTGTGCTTTTGCTGGCCACTACAAATATCTATCCAATTGGAATTAAAGTTAGAGTTAGAATTAGAATTAGAATTAGAATTAGATTTATTGCCACGTGTACTCAAGTACAGAAGTTCAAGAGTACTGTGAAAAGTTTATAATGTAGCCCCTCATGGAGCCATCTTAGATATTAAGTACCTAGGTCCAAACCTTAGGTACAAAATAGAGAAATAAAGAGAAGAAAGTTACATTACCTTACAGTGATTCATAGTATAGGTTGGAAAACAAGAAATAAAGTTAAAAGGATAAACTTTACAGTCAGACAAAACATTACAGATTAGCCTCACTCCCCCCACTCCCTTGACCTTTTCCCATCAAATTTTAGCATTTATATAATTCTGCTTTGAAAGTTACCAATGAATCTGATTTCTGCATCCTTCCAGGCATTTCCCTTTCAGATAACTTGCTACATAAAAATAGCTCACCACAAATCATTTTGATTCTTTTACCAATCACCTTTAATCTGTGTTCCTTGGTTCCTGACTTTCCTGCTATCAGGAACAGTCTCTCCTCACTCACTCCATCAACCCCTTCATGTTTTTCAGCATTTCTATTGAGCCCTGTATCAACCTTCACTTTTCTAAGGACCTATATAAATGCATGTTAATTTGTTTGTTCACCTTTCTGGCTGTCGGTATCTTTCTCCCCTCTATCTTTAACTTAGAGTCATCGAGTTTTACAGCATGGAAACAGACCCTTTGGTCCAACCTGCTCACACCAACCAGATATCCTAAACTGTTCTAGTATGATTTGCCAGTATTTGGTCTATATCCCCCCAAACTGTCCTTATTCATGTACCCACCCAGATAGTTTTTAAATGCTGTAATGGTACCAGCCTCCATCACTTCCTCTGGGCAGCTCGTTCCATACATGCATCACCCTTTGCATGAAAAGGTTGTCCCTCAGATCCCTCTTAAATTTTTCCCCTCTCACCTTAAACCTATGCCCTCTAGTTTTGAGCTCCCTAACCTTGGGAAAAAGACCTTGGCTATTCACCCTATCCATGTCTCTCATAACCTTATAAACCTCTATAAGGTCACTCCTCAGCCTCTGATGCTTCAAAGAGAAAAGCCCCAACCTATTCAGCTTCTCCATTATTAACTTTCTCTCAACATTATCAACACTCTTAACACAATCCAAGTTGTCCAAGTTTAGATTGTGCATCATTTGTTAGAAAATACAATGGCACAAATATCTCACAAGTCCCAGAACCTGGTGGTTTCCATCCCTTGTTTGAAAGAAAACAGTTAAGAAATTGCAGATGCTTTAATCATAATCCCTTGTTTCAGAAATCATGCTTTCAGATTGCAAAGTTGCAAATGTGTCACCATTAATGAAGGAAGCTGAGAGGTGTGAGGAAGTTATTGGAATATGGAATCAAGGGCATAGCAACTGAGCACTTAGAAAATTTGAACTGATCAGAGAGAAAAAAAGGATTGGTCATGGCTAATAAACCTAACTGAAATTTTTTGTGGATGTAACTAAGCAAAGGAGTGTCTATGAATGTCATTCAAATAAACTTCCAAAAGGACTTTGAGAAAGTCCCTACTAAGAAAATATTAGCTAAAATTAAACCTTATGAAATTGAAGGCAACATATTGACCTGGTCAGGAAATTGGATAGGTGGTTTAAGGTGCAAAGTGGGGAAAATGGTATACACAGATTGAGGGAAAATACT